>NW_010245844.1:1588-8707 GCF_000690775.1 Eurypyga helias
TGCTGGCTAGGATTGAGCCCTGCTGCTGGAGAGGTCTGTGCCTCAGCCCCCAGGACGCTGGTGCTCAGAAGAGCTTCCACAAAATTATTCCTAGGAAAGATGAGTAACCATGGCACTGGTCTCTTAGCCTGGGAAATAAGTAAATGGGTTGCTGAAGGTGGGGAGGGAGAAGGGTGTGGGATTCTGTAACCTCCCATGAGTGGGGTGGGGGGCATATGTCCATTCACGGGGGCAGAGGAAGCACATGCCAGCAGCTTTGGGTCACCTGCATGCAGCACAGAGGGAAGGCAGGCAGCCAGCGGGGTCATGAAGCCCTTGCAGTACCAGTCCCCAAAATACATGCTTTACTGCTGTTACACATACCTTTTCTTTGATGGGCAGCCTGTAGCCTAGATGTTCTGGGAGCTGAAAAGCCTAAAGTGGTATATGGGCATAACCAAGGGCATGGTCTTGGCCTTGGGGCTGTTTTTCCCACGCCAAGGACTGCCTCCTGCCAGCACCAGGGATGTCTGGTGCAGCGCTGCTCCTGCCTTTCTGTCCAGCAGCTCCTCACAGGGTCACGTTCAGGGTCCGCTTGTCCTGATTACAGACAGCAACTCGTCGACCAGGCTGTGAAAGATGCCCGCTCTACACTCCTTCCTCACGCTTTTGAACCTCAGCCGTTGGCTTCGCTCCCGGTGTCTCTTTTGGCTTTGGTTTTAAGCAAACCAGAAGTATTTCCCTCTCTTCAGAAAAGCAGAAACATACATTCTCATGACGCGCCCACCAGCCCATGCCTAGTCTTCTGGCAGGAGCCAGACTGAGACCCTTAAACCACCTGCCTTGTTTTGTGCAACGGTCCCAAGGGGATGGTGTTCCCAAACAGCCACAATGCAATCGAAACCGGAGCGTGTTCCCTTTGACAGCTTTTCTTGATCAAATTTCTGTGAGGGGAAAAAAAAAAAAATTAAAAGTGAATGGTTTTGCTAGCAGACACCTGCCCCTTGAAATGAAGTCACCGAGCCTCTACCAAGAGACTTTTCTTTAAATCAAGTTGGCAGATACAGATAAATCCTTTTAGAAGCATTAGCTCAGTGTTGTTAGGACGGTATCATATTTATTGATCCAACGAGGGATGCACTGATAAATTTTGCCAATTGAGTCACGTGTGGTGATAAGTTTAATGTTCAGGGAATGGATTAGAAATGAAGGTATGGTAAGAGGGAAATTGGAACAGCACAGTACCTTCAGGCAGAAGACAGGATGGCTGCTATGTAATTTAAACTGGAGGGGAGGTGTGCCACCACAGGTGCAAGAGCCTTCAGCTCAACAAAAGGCCAGGAGCCATCTGCTTTGCTCAAGAATGGGCCAGGTGGTCTCCACTTCAGCTTTCTGCCTGACCAAGCACAGTCGGGACAGGAATCAGCAAGATATAGATACTCCCGTGGCTGCAGGAAGATCTGGAAACACTTGGGTGCATGGAAATCAAGGGTGTTTTTCCCTCTCTGGAGAAGGCTGAGATTGTAAAAGCTTTCCCTGGCCCAAGTCCAGAGTAAAAGGGTATCGAATTAACAAGGGCCACCAAACTGGGTTGGATTGTATTTAAAAGTTGCAAGCTGATTGTATCAGATAATTTTAATTTCTATCCTATTTAAATAACTCAAAATTCAAATAATGTTTCAAAAGGAATAATTGTTTTGAGTTGGAGGGAAAATGTTTTGCTCAGAATGTGTCAGATTTGGAATTTTTTTGGCCAACCTCTATTTGCTTGCATCACATTTTCTTTTAACTCTCCCAGCCTGTCCCCATAGCAGAGGGGCTCCAGCCCCCTGAGCATCTCCATGGCCTCCTCTGGACTTGCTCAAACATGGTGTCACTGGAGTCACTAGGAGTTGCCAGTTCCACTAAATCACGTGGTTCTGATTTGGGCACCGAGATAAAGTTACAAACACCCAGTGTTTGGCTCTCCCCTCTCCCTGTGTTTCCATATGTTTGTTTACCGCTTATCAGACTAATATTACCATCCAAGGTCACGAGAGTGAGGTTTTCCTGGGCAAAGCATTTGCAGCATTTTCCAGCTCTGGTGCAGCGTGCAATAAAATACTCATTTTTCACAGCCTAACCTGCCATGGGGTGTAGATCTAATTCCTATGGTGAGGACAGTCCTTAAAACAACTGACCATTGTGTTCCTACACAAATAAAGGTCATTAATGAAGTCCTGTGTTACTCCTTTTTTCAATGTGGTCTTTAAGGATATTTGTTGAGTTAAATATTACACTTTAAATGTGAATTACTCTTTACTCTGAGGCTATTTGGAAGTAAAATACTTTTAGGACTATAAAGGTAGGCAGATGCAGAAGGTCCATTTTTAAAAAATCTGCCTGGCTCATTACTGATCTGGGCCCGCCCTCTCAAGGTCCTAATGCACCTTCCAGAAGGAGGATGGTGTCGTCTGAGTGCTGGGGCTTTGGGGAGTTGGACATTTTCATTTACAAGTTTCCTGGTGACTTGAAGCAGATGTACCACTTTGGTATGACACCTGTACCATTTTGAAAGCAGCATGTGACTGTCTGAGATCTGTAGTCCACAAAACTAACTTGTGAAACAGGCAAAAACCCCTCAAGTAGAGAGGAATCAGCATGGATACGTTCACACTCATCAGCCAACTCACAGAAATATTGTGTAATAGAGGGTTTTTCCACTTCTTTGAATGTTGCAAAGGGTTTGAACTTCATCTGGGCTAATTCCAGAAGAACTGTCTGGTTTTCCTGTTGGTGGATTCCTTCCTTGGTCCCACCTCAGTCCCTGCTGGTCCGGCTGGGCAGAGCTCCAGGCTCCTGAGCACGAGGCCAGAGCCTGAGCCTAAAGGATTAGCAGGTGCAGAAGTACTGACCTAGCCATGTGCTAGAGGTGCTGTATAAGCCCAAACCACCTACGCAAACCAGAAATCACTCACCCTTGGTGAAATCTATCCAGCTCTGGGATGGGACATGACAGCAGTGTTAACGGACCCACCAAAAATCAGGGAAAATCACGATCCCTGAAGATTTTAACTCCCCCTGAAACAACCAGTGCCAACACCTGGCCCTTATCAGGTTTAAAGTAAGTATTTAACTAGTGAAATGGAGTCCTTTTGTTCACACACAGAACTGCTGATGTTTATTGAGGTTTGCCTGGTCTCCAGCAGGCCGTGGGCAGCTGGGGTAGATTAGGTAGCTTTTTCTGCACCTCGTCCTCTCCTTAAAGTTCAACGGTCTTTCAACAACCCCAATGTCTTTCTTGGGCTGGGCTTAATTTTGTTTGGCTTTAATTTGAAAAGTAGAATTGGTAGCACATGCGTAATATTTGCTATTTCCTCTAATCAGTTGTCCTCGCCTCTGGATTGATAAGGAAGGAGGGGCTGGCCTGAAAACCGGAGCGGGTTTCCGCAGTAGCCATGGAGCTGGCAAACACGGCAGGACCGCGTTGCTGTTACTGCTGACCAGTGGGTAACTCGGGTATTCACCAGTAACCCTGAGCAGGCCTGCCTTAATCCCTTGGTACAACAACAGGGAGAGAAGGAAAAATATCATTGTTTGCAATGGCGGGGAGGATTAGAAATCAATCACATGGCCATGGCCGCACAGCTCCTGGCACGGTGGGCTCCCAGCCCTGGGAAGATAGGCATTCCCTGCCTTGGGAAACTGTTTTCCCAGATTGAGAGCCCGGAGCAGGTGCAGCCTTGGGACCGGCTGAGGAGACTCTTGCACATGGAATGTCCCCGGCACCATGAAGCTGTGGTTGGTGGGAGCAGGAGGTGCCCACGCTTCCCCCGGTAGCTCACTCGGGGAGCTGTGGCAGTCTGGGGAGCCTCAATAAGGCTGTTGCTTTCCCTGGCTTCAGAGTGAAAATAACAGCCAACCTACAGTCGGTTAACTAAAATAAAATGAACCTAAAATAAAATGAAACTAAAAACAGCAGAGTGGTATTAGCGGTTTGGTGACGGTCAGCTGGAGAGGCCACATTTGGGGTGTCACAAGCAGGTAAAGTTCAGAGGACCTTCCCCAGGCGGGGATTTCCATCTCCAAGCAGGGCTAGGGGCGGTTAGAAACTCATACCCCCCCCAGGTTTTCCTTATTCCTCAAGAGCTTCTAAGGTGACAAATGCCAGGATTGCCAGGAGCCACCACCCTAATTCCATCTCTGATGCAACTGCTGGTTGTGGGAGCAGCAGCAGTAGGGGTTTGTCTGCAATAAATCAGCACTGACAGCTGAGATCTCCTACCTGGAGCTATTGTTTGCTGAGAACATGGCCCCTGTGCCAGCCTCTTCCCAGCCCTTTTAGTCCGTGAGTAGACATAGGTCCTAAAAAAGGCAGCTTCAGCTCTTTCCAAAGCGGATGAGTTGGCAATACTCCTGGGCAGCTGCAGCCCTGGCAGGTCAGTCTCTCCTGCTGCATCCTCCATGCACCCTGAGGGCTTCCAGGGCTCCTCTTAAACTAGAAACCCCGCAGGCACCAGGCAAAGCCTCTCCTGTGTTTTAGACTCCTTCTGCTCTGCTCAACTCCAGGCCGATGCTGTGGACCCGCACTTCTTGCTGTCCGTGGCTGGTGCTCAGGGAAGGCCATCCCGAAACACCTCTGCTCCCACAACTGGAAATGGCCCTGCGCAGCCTCCCTGGGATGGGAGAACCATCCAAAAACCCTGGTGCTGCTGCCAGAAGGGTAACAATGAGAGCACTGGGATAAGCAACGCGCAACACCTCTGCTCCCGCAACTTGGAAATGGCCCTGCCAGCCTCCCTGGGACGGGAGAACCATCCAAAAACCCTAGTGCTGCTGCCACAAGGGTAGCAATGAGAGCACTGGGATAAGCAACGGCACAATGACCAGCGGGAAAGGAAGGGTTTGCTGACTGCCAGTGCCAACGGCCCGGGTGCTGCACCTCAGCAGTGCCTGCCCCACATCACTTGCTCCCAGCCCCAGCGTTACCCGTACAGGGAGGCACAGACCCTTAGGAAGCAGCTCCCAGAAGAGCATTGTATTAAAGCAAACAGGACCTGACCTGGGGGAACCTCTTAATATGCCAAGCTGCAAACCGTGACAAGCTCAAAAGGGGCTTCCCAGTTTGTATGATGGCTCTCCCTGACACCATGTCAGGTACAGGAGCCAGTGCTGCTAGCCTTCACAGTCACTGAGGCCAGAGCTGCCTTCTTGAGCTCTTACATGCTCCACCTGTACATAAAAATAACAGTCGAGACCCCTCCTGCCCTCTGAGGGCTTTGAGGATACCTAAATCAACACAGATGCATGGACATCTTTGGTTCCTAGCTAGTAGCTCCCTAATTCTGGGCACTAAGGCTTTCTCTTACATGCTGATGGCTCCACATGTTGTGTGTCAGAACAAGGTTTGTGTCCTGGCTGGAAAACTAGAGGTGGGCTCTCAGCCACCCAGAGGGACTTACTAAGGGAATGCTTGTTTTGAGCTATTGTCTCAGCTCCCGGGGACTTTTTTTCCCAGTAACTCAACCAATCAATAGATTATTACAATTAAAAAATATGTGTTTGGATTTATATAAAATATTTGGATATCGTGCCAGGCCAGGGTCTGGCCTGTGTGCTGTGTTCAGCACCCCACATTCCTGCGGGCAGTGCAAAGCTGCTGCACACCTATGATGGGCCTGGCTAGTTCTGCTCCTCCGCTCCACATCCCGGGTCTCCTCACTACTCTGACGGGCTGCCCCTCCTCCACAGGGTAACATCCACCGCAGGAGCCTACCCACAGAGCTGATCCAGTTGCTCCAAGCTCTCCGTGAGCGACCAGCCAGCAGCAGACAGATGTACCCCACGGTTCCCTGCAGTGCACCTCGGCGGCACCCCTGCGTGCCCGAATGGGTCCATCAGGACCTTCACCCCGGGCGATCCTGCCTGGCCAGCTGCTTCATCTCAACAGCTTCACAGCACGGTTGGCTGGAGCTACCTGGTCAGGGCGTTCCTTCCAAAGTCCTTGGAAAAATACAGGGTGTTTTGAACTGCAACGGGAATGTTCAAATGCCTGCCTTGGATAGCTCTTGGTCTTGAAGCAAGTTTAAGAAATTTAAAAAAAACCCAAACCCATAATAAGGAACAGCAGCAAAGGTTTCCGTTTCTTACCCCTCAGATCCCCACACACCTTTAAGGAAAAGCATTTTTCTGAAGTAAAATGAAGAAAAAGGGTTGGGGGTGGGGAAAAAGGCAGGAGAAAGGCCACTGACTCCAGTCTGCCTGCAGTATGTGGCTTTCGAGGGGTGCCGGGTCTCAGCCGGGGGTTTGCACCATGTGTCAAAACAGGGGGACAGGCTCTGTCCTGAGAGCAGGGATGGACGTGAAATTATTTTAACTTTGCAAAATGGTGTGCAGCTTTGCAGATCCCATTTTATTCCCTTTTCTAATGATGCCAGTGGATTGCCTCGCCCATGAACATGAGACCATCTGGAAAATGTCATCCAGCGTGTTATTCCCTGTGCCAAAGGGATATTTATAGATGAAGTAAATCACGTTGTCATGATTGAAACAAATAAGGAAAGGCCCCAAGAGAATGGAGTGCCTCCACCCCTGTCTCTGTGCATGGCTTTGTCTGACGAGGGGACGCCAGAGCCCGATGCCCCCCCTGCCCACGGGGTACCATCACCCCCAGGAGCTGGGTATCCCCACCACACAACGGAGGACCAGCCAGACACGGGTGCCCAGCCACAGTGCAGGAGTGACATGCTGATGTCCCCCTCAAGACACCAGCACCCCTGCCTCTCACCCCACCCTCATTCGAGACACCTCACTGGTGCAGGGGCAGCTCCATCGCCGCATGCAGTCAGCACAGCCTCGTGTCACGATGGTGGCTGCCAGTGGTTATAGAATCATAGAATTGTTCTGGTTGGAAAAGACCTTTGAGATCATCAAGTCCAACCATTAACCCAGCACCGCCAAGTCCACCACTAAACCATGTCCCTAAGTGCCACATCTACACATCTCTTAAATACCTCCAGGGATGGTGACTCAGACACCTCCCTGGGAAGCCTTTTCCAACGCCTGACAGCCCTTTCAGGCACTGAACACAGGGGTAATGTCCCTCAGGAGTTGTTTTTCCTAATATGCGATCTAAACCTCCCCTGGCACAATATGAGGCCA
>NW_010245845.1:0-1240 GCF_000690775.1 Eurypyga helias
TCAGCGGGGGGGCATCAGGCGGTGCGAATGGCTGCCCTGTTTGTCCCTCCTGCTCTCGTGGGACAGCCTGGTCCCCGCCTCATCCCTGCCCTGAGGATGGGGAGTCCCCCCTCAGCCCCCGTCCCAGGGAGCGTGGGAGGGGGTGGCTGGGCTTGGGGAGGGTCTGCAGTCCCCCAGCACTGCCCCTCTCCCGCAGGCCTCTCCTCCAGCACGTTCCTTCCAGCTGGATTACGAGGAGGACTGCTTCCGCAAGGACGGAGCCCCTTTCCGCTACGTCTCGGGCAGCATTCATTACGCCCGCGTCCCGCGCCCCGCCTGGAGGGACCGGCTCCTCAAGATGTACATGAGCGGGCTCAGCGCCCTGCAGGTGTAAGGACGGGGGCAGCCCCGACGGCACACGGCCCCTCCGGGGCCCCGGAGCCGGGACCAAAAAAAAAGTCTCCCTGATCGCAGGGAGTGGGAACCAGCCCTTGCGCTGGGCTGACTGGGACCCTCAAGACCTTCCAGCCGGTCCCAGTCCAGTTGCCATCTCCAGCCCAGGCTGGAGGCCGGTTCCTGAGGGCAGAGGGGTGGTTCCCCACCGTGCTGTGGTGCCCTTAGCCACCGTGGGCTGATCTCCCCTCTCCCCCCAGCTATGTCCCCTGGAACTACCACGAGCCACTGCCGGGGGTGTATGACTTTGCTGGGAACCGGGATGTGGAAGCCTTCCTGGACCTGACAGCCGAGTTGGGGTTCCTGGTGATCCTGCGGCCGGGACCCTACATCTGTGCGGAGTGGGAGATGGTGAGCCTCAGCCCAGAGGGGTGACAGGTGGTCCGGGAGGGGCTCTGGTGCCGTGCCCGGGCCGCTCCGTGGGGCACACGCTGCTCACGTGCCGGACACTAGCAGTGTGCAGCCGGGTTCTGAGCGCTTTCCCTGCCTCCCTCCCTGCTGTGCGTGTTTCTCCAGGGTGGCCTGCCCTCCTGGCTGCTGTGGAAAGCAGACATCATCCTGCGCTCCTCCGACTCCGGTGAGCCTTGGCGTGGGGCTCTGCCTGCCGTGTCCTTACGGCCCGGTGCCAGTCGCGGTGTGCTGGGCTCTCTCCACACACTTGTCAGCATGGAGTGCGTGGTTTCTCTCATCCTCTTCTGCATTTTTTGGGAGCCCCGGAGTTCATCCTCCACCTCCCCATGGCGTTCAATGCTGCTGCGTCTGCTCCATCCTCCTCCTGGCAGGGCTGGCTGCGAGGGGGCTGGGGGGG
>NW_010245846.1:0-27418 GCF_000690775.1 Eurypyga helias
CTGTGATTCTATGAGATTGTCTCACAGACCAAGCAGAAAAGGGAAAGACAGAGATGAACCCAAAACAGGGTGAAAAAGGCCAACAGCAGGAGTGGATTCCATTTGTTTTCCTTTACACAACCCCTGCCAGGTCATAAACTCTGCTGCATTTCCCTCCTTTTCTTCCTCCTGTTTCTACCTGCACGAAGAGGTCACTAGAAGTCACTACTAGGAGGCAGCCTGGCTTAGTGGCTCAAGCCACTGCATAAGGAATTCTGGACTCTATCCCCAGCAGAGTCATGAGCCTGCTGCAAGACATGGGCATCTCTTTTCAATTCCCTGTATCCTCATTTCCCTCCCCTCTCCCCAGACACGCACATCTGGTTCTTTATTCTGCCCAAGAAGCTCATCTAGGCATAGGCTGTTCTGAGCGAGGTTGCGCGCGGGGCAGGTCAGTACGATTGCGGGCTTGGATGTGGGCTTTAGGTATGCTTGCCATATAGGTGGTGGTGATCTCAAACCCTCCTGTGCAAAGGTAAGGTTTTGGAGGAAGGAGTTTCGCTCCATGCATGTAGGACTGGGGAACGTAGGAGGTCCTGGCAGTCTTTGAGAAATGAGGAAAGCTGAAGCAATGACTACACCACAGATGAGGCCTTGAAGAGCAATTCTCTCTTACCCTTGGAAAGAGCATCTTTCCATTTCCCTCTGGTTTTGTGCTTTTTCCTTCCAGCTTATGTTTTTAAAATACAGATGATGCCTTTTGGGTTTTTGTTTTAATTAAATCCTCTGGCCTCCTCCCTTCTTTCTGCCTCTAGGTCATACTCATCTTGCCTTATGCTTATACCTTTCCTGACATTCACTTCTCCGTGCTTGCAGTCTGCTTTCTCCGATTCCTCCATCCAACCCTCTTAGATGCCTCCCCACCCCCACCATCTCCTCACACTGTGCATGTGCATTAACGGGAGAGAAAGCAAAAATAAGAGTGCACCCATTACAGTTCTTTCCACAATGCCCAGGAGGATCTGCGCTTGAGGCATGTTTTAAAGATCATTGTAAATCAGGAAACAGCAAGGTGGAGTGAAGGGAAATTGGAAAGAGCTCTCAGCTTACGAATGTATAATGCAAGAACACAGGCCCTCGCTCCAGTTCAATCTTGCCAACAGTTACTAGACCAAGCTCCCTGAACAAAAAAGTCATTATTATGACTAACCATTCTGTATTTATAGAGAAGTAGCGTTAGAAGACAAGCAGTTCAAGCAGTGCTCTTGCACTAGATGTTCTTTGCTTTTTCCTGTATGCAGTCTTTTATTCCAGCGTTAATTGTGGTTATAAATCATTCCCAACCTGCTCTGGAATGAGTTTACACAGGCCTCGTGCTGTTGAAAACACAGTACATTTATACATACGAGATATAAAGCATTCAGCAACTCCAGGGGGAAAACTACCGGGTGTCAGGATTCAAAACCACAGAAGATTTAAAAAGTAATTATCATTAAAATATTTCTCTGCCGCCCGTTGTCATGAATGGCTACAGCCACTTCCGCACCACGCAGAGGACACTGGAGTGGGCAGAGTGGTCCCTGACAGGTGTCTTTCAGCAGCACTTGTGCCAGGAAAGGTTTTGTTTCACCAAGGAAGAGATCTGGACATAAAAGTCATGTTAAAACTCGAGTGATGAACAGGATGGGGAAGCAAAGTGGACACTTAACCCTCATCTGTGGCCATCCAGGCCAGAAAGGATGAGGCCAAAAAAAGCTTCAAACAGAGAATGGCTTTTATTTCTTTTTTTTTGCTGTGTTGGAATACATCAGCCCCACGAGGGGGAATGTTGTTTGAACCACCCGGGGTGCACATTCCTCTGAGAGCCAGGGAACGTGGAGCCTTGGCAGGCCGGCCAGATGCCAGGCCAGGACAGTGCGACCCTCTTGCAGCCTTCCCACATTTCTGTCAGCTCTAGCAAAGTGGGGGATAAAAAAATAAATGAAAAAGAGCTTGTTAAATCTCATACAGCTTTCAGAACCAATTTTTATCCTGTTTCACTTTGGAAGTCTCTTGAACAAGCTCAGCGCTTCAAAGCTGAGGCTGCAAATCTCCCAGGGAAGGTTCCTGTGTTTAATAAGCTGTTTTGACTGGAATTCAAAGAGAAAGGAAAGATTTCTGTTGGCCTAGCAATAGAAAATGTGGCCCAGACCTGTAACCCCATATCTGACCAGACAAAAATGTGTCCTCTGTTAAAAATGGGAGTTTTCTCAGAAGCATTGGCATGACAATAGCTCTGGTTCCCCTGAAGTCAATCGTGAAAAGTCTCATCATCTCTAATGGAAATGCCTGGGAGTAATTTTGTTTGGAAAGAAGGTGCTGGAAGGTGGTGCCAGAACACCGACACAACAAACCTGTAAATTATAGTCGCTCAGCTACTGGGCAAAATAGCTTCCAGTTTACTCTTTGCAACCATTCCACCACAGAATTAACCCTTGAAGTGCTCTGTATCCTAGGAGCATGCTGAATGCTGACAATCAGGAAACCATCAGGGACACTGAAATACCATTAACATAAGCAATGCTTGTAATTAGCTAATAATAGGATGGAGCCACAATTCCTGCGATTCAGACGTTCTTCAACAACTTGGGTAAAACTTTGGTCATGGCTGAGGACCCTGCAAGCTTCCCTGGTGTCTTGTCTCCAAGGCCTTCAAGCAGGAAACTGCACGTCACCCTGTTAACGGCACCAGCAGTCCTGGGAACAGGGCATCAGGCCTTTTGACCACCGCTGCAGTGAAACATGGACCCATACCCCTTCCCTTGGTGTCCACACTTCCCATCCTAGGGCACACAGGCGCAAAACCACATACTGCATCAAGACAGTGAACGTCTCCAGAGGTTCTCACTAAATGAAAACTGAAATCTAACCCCAGCAGAGATCCCTTTGCTCTGACAGCTCTTGTTTCCTTTAAGTTCTGTTTTTCTTCCTTTCACACAAGTATGATCCATCATCTGCCTAAATTCAAACCTGATGTAGACTTTCAAAAACTACACCCAGCTAACCGTGGTGCTCTGTCCTTTCCCATCCATTCTTGTTAATGCCTCTGTTTACCGCTTTCCCTCAAAATTAAATTCCCACATTTGAAAGTTAAAGCAACAGACGTTGCTGACTAAAGAAAGCATGAGGCCTCCCATTTCTGCCACCATGGATAGGAACATAGGTGCCCTTTGCAGGCTGGAAGGTGCGCCGTAAAAGTTTCCCAAATCTACCTGTTTTAATTAGTATGGTTTGCATGCAGCAGGCCAGACACAGTAAAATACAGGGGTTTCATTTCCCCTATGATTTCAGCACTTCTTTTCCACTAACTACCCCATTTCCTGATTCATCTGCATCAAAGTTACAAAAAGGAAAACACTCCTGGAAAGCTACAAATCAGTAGATAAAACCACCAAGGTCGATCAATTCGCTGAGAAGGACTAGTTGCAATTTTCAAAGGACTGGATAGTATAAATGCTTATTTTGACAGAAAACTCAACAGTTCCCAGGATTTCAAAACTCCTTATTAAAAAACTAGTTTTTAAAATTTTCCGGTAGGTATTACTACTAACACTGGTTAGAAAATGTTTTTCCCACCTTGGAACATAGTGAGGGCAATGACTCAAATACAGAAAAATGTGCCCCGAAGTAGCTGAATTTAAACCTAGATTCTCAGAGCTCCCGTGAAGCATCATGGTCTCCTCTCTAGGCAAACAAAGTACATAGAAACATAGAATGATTTGAGTTGGAAGGGACCTTAAAGACCATCTAGTTCCACCCCCCCTGCCATGGGCAGGGACCCCTTCCACTAGACCAGGTTGCTCAAAGCCTCGTCCAGCCTGGCCTTGAACACTGCCAGGGATGAGGCATCCACAGGTTCTCGGGGCAACCTGTCCCAGTTCCTCACCACCCTCTCCAGGAAGAACTTCTTCCTGATATCTAATCTAAACCTCCCCACTTTCAATTTGTACCCGTTATCCCTTGTCCTGTCACTACAGGCCCTTGTAAAAAGTCCCCCCCAGCTTCCTTGTAGCCCCTTCAGGTACTGGAAAGTGCTATAAGGTCTCCCCAGAGCTTTCTCTTCTCCAGGCTGAACAAGCCCAATTCTTGCAGCCTTTCATCATAGGAGAGGTGCTCCAGCCCTCTGAGCATCTTTGTGGCTCTCCTCTGGACTCGCTCCAACATCATCGGAAACACAGTCCTGCCCAAAATTTCAGACAATGGGGCAGAATCAGCCCAAAAGACAAGTCAGGTTTAGCTCTTGTGGTGTTCTGCAGCAGCATTCAAAAAAGAAATGTTCTGAATTAAATGCAGTTTCTTAGTCTAAAGACAGGAAAATCCTCTGTTGGAAGCTCCTATCTTCTGTAGTTTGGGCTTTTATTTCTTGTCAAAGACCCGTCCTATTTTAAAAAAAGAGATTTTGGTATATCAGTTTCCTCAGTCCCCATCTAACACTTCAAACGAGGACCACCTTCTCTCTGAAGGACAGAATCATAAGCATTCAAGGCACGCCTGTGATGTGCCGACAAACCACCTGCCATCAGATGGTGGTTTATTTCATGAAAGCGTTACTTTCCTCATAAAAGTGGGTTTCCTGATTAAATAACAGGACTAAGCCACATCTTAGCTCTCATTGGACAATGACAATAGAAAATGTACAGGTCACATCCTTTAAAAAAATGTAGCTGAACCTCAGAATACTGGGCTTGAGTGATTCAATAACTAAAGGACAATCGCAGGACAATTGTTTCTGCAACGTCAGACAAGCTTTAATATAAATAAAGATATAAAGATTTGTACTGCTTACCAGCACACTGGTTGTTTTCATCCAGCTGGTAGCCAAATCGACAGATGAGAGGTCTTGTAACAGTAGGGTAGTTGGGAACGGGCCCTGGTGCTGGGGGCGGTGGATAAATATTTGAATAAGGGTTCAGGTACGGTGATCGATAGACTGGGTTTGTTCGGGGTACGCATAAATAGCCACCATTCTGGTTGACACACACCATATCTCCTCTGCACGCCTCAGGGATAGTCCGGCATTCATCAATATCTGGAAGGAAATTGCAGAAGTGAGTGATTGCTTATTAACATGACCTATCAAAAAATAAATAGTTAACGTATTTTTCTCAAAACTTTGCTAAAAAATTCGATAGTCTCTTTGAACAGAAAAGCTACTCCTTCCTTTTGGAGCCTCACTTTGAAGTTAGATCATACTAAAACAGGAAACATCCCATATATTCAACATATCCTGTGTTCTACTTGTTTCACTTCACTCTGAGAGAACAGAGGGAGAGGAGAAAGCCTGCTTTGTTATTCCATAAATGTTCGGCTTAAACACTGATTTACACATGGCTGCAGCACACTACCGCCTGTTCCTGCTAGAGGGTCTGTCCAAACCACAACATGCAGATCAGGATTTCAAACACTGGTGGTTTGGTTTGCCCAGCTGTGAAACTTGGATCCCGGTTTGAAACTCCCCGGCTCCCTCCCACAGAAAAAGTTAGGGATGTCGAGATCTGGGGACGCAGTTCAGGCCTCTTTCTCGCTCCGATGGAGACGGCCGCTGAATTAAATTTAGAAAGATACAAACGGCTTAGCCAAACTGAGCGTTCACCTGGTTCTCGGGGCTCAGAAGCAGTAGGCTGCTACGGCAGCGCGGTAAGTAAGTTGCTGTTCTCTTCCTCATTGTTGGAGCGGCTTTAAGACACGCAGAAGATGCTGTCCTGGAGTCGGAATGCCATTGACAAAATGATGCTATAGGGCAATCTTCGTGTTTCCCTATATTGCCTCAACAATTGAGCTGGCGTGTCAGTGCTGAGCAGTGGCTGACTTTGAGCCTCCAGGTGGAGGCTGCCAGCAGGGGCAGTAAATACCGAGGAGACAGGAGGAGGGTGAGCAGCCCTTGTCATCTGGCAACTCGACTGAGCTCCCATCAAAACGCATCGTTGCCATTTGAGAGGCGCTGACAGCCAATCAGTATCTCAACAGTGTCAAAGATCAGTATATACTTGTGCTATGTAAACACACATATTTATATATATACATATATTTTTGTATATACACATGCACAAACACATGTATTTGTCACACAGCAAGAACTTTTCAACTAAAACATACTCATAGCAGCACAATGTTAACTCAATAAAGGCAGGATTTCCGACCCCCAATTTAAATGTATTGATTGAATGAGAGTCCTACCTAAGCACTGCCCAGAGGCACGGTCCAGGTCAAACCCATTAGTGCATTGTTGCTAAAATGAGAAAACAAAGGACACTCAGTGACTGTGAAATGAGAGGGTTGCAGAGTCAAATGCTCACCTGGATTATTACGCTTAGTACAACTGTTCAGCGCTATACAGTACGCCAAATAAAGCCCCTTCCTCAAAGGGCAGCCAGCAAGGCTTGAACCCGAGCCTGCAGCACACGCACCAGCCCCTTTAACTGAACAGAGGGGTTCAGTTAAACCAGCTAACCTCTCCAGCTGGGTCGAAAGCTCCACAGATGGTAGACCATGGGGTGCATACATCTCCACACGTATCTGACTGAACTGAGGCCACAGTAAAAGATAACAAGCTTAACAAAAGTAAAGCTTTCTGTTTACAGCCAACCCTTTGAATTTTAGGGGGTAAATCTTTAAATGACACAAGTTCTGGGGATGCAAGGTTACTGGAAGCTTTGTTCCTTCCTGTCCTGTGGTGCTGGTCTTTATCTGGTCTGCAACCGTGAGTCTTGAGCGCCTCATCAGTGATGCTGAGCATTTCTAAACCAGTGAGAGTCCTGGTGATGGTTGTGTCAAAGCCCATTAAAAGGATTCCCTGCTCTCTCTAGGTTTTGACTGGGCCTCCAGCTATTTAGCAGCGGCCAAGCAGTTGACACAAGCCCAGGAATGGGTTATAGTAAGGCATGCAAGCAAGAGATGCCCAGAAAACAGGAACCACTGAAATAACCAAAGGGCAGAGTGATGGAGCAAGTTCAAGATTCTTCCTTTTTTTGTTATCGTTAAATGATAAAGACACTTATTTCGGGACTTTGTGGAAGAAATCAGTGGAAGAGTAAAGTACATGGTTCACGTTCAAAAGAGTAGTATGTGGTAGCTGAGAGACCGGGGGTAGAGGGGTAAGTCGATGGAAGTGGGCCATTGCAGGAACAGCACGGCACGGTTGGGACTGCACCTCCAACTTGCACGTACGAATGCACAAAACCACTGCTACAAGTATCGAGCAGGTATGAAGGAATTCTGCCTTCATTTATTTTGGCATTCTGAGAAATTCTGGTACCATGTTGTGGAAAGCCAAGATATTCTGATGGGAGAATATATAATCAGCCTCATGTTTCAAAGAATGTATGTACTCTACCTTTTGTTCTCCTTTCTGCGCTGTGGCTTATACACCACACCTAGGATAGCAGGTTAGATAGTTTTTAACAAAATTATTTTCTTTTGGACACTAAATGATGATTCAGAAGCACTGAAACTACCATAGAACTGGTTTCAACAACTTTCTAGATCTTTATTCCAGAAAAGATCCCAATGTTGTCAAAATGACCAGTTTCAATATCTTCAGAATGAATTTGTTGCTGTTATTTTGGTTTCACGTTGCTTTTTGCTTAGACTTCAAAATCAATTTACAGAACAAGATGTTTATATAAAAATCACATTGGAGACAATATTTTTAAATTACAAAAACAAACCCTTATTGACATCTCAAAAATTCTCCAGGGGCATGAAAAGTATTTCCCATACAGATCCAATGTTCACAAAAATATCAATAAGCATGTCATGTGCAGGAAATTTTCAATGTAATAAAGAAACACAACTACATTTCAGAGACTTTTGGCGAAGGTATGAAGAAACCCAGCTCTGGACACTGAATATATCTGGATTATCAACTAGGAATACAAACTTAACATGCCTTTGGGAACTGTTTTTCCTAATTTAAAGTCCACATGGAGCCCAAGAACACAAAGAACTAATGCTTCTGCTATTTCAAGAGCTGGACTGTTTGACTTCCATCCACCCTCAAAAGCCTCTTGAACAAAAATGGTTTCAGGCATCAATTAAAATGAAAACTAGGATTCAGTCATTCAGGATCTCAGTCCAAAATTAGTCTTAAGACAAGATCCTGCTATACACAGAAAATGCTTGTTTATATGAATAACTTTTCCAAGCATGGATGTTCCCCACCGCAGAACTGAGCTGTCCCTGCTCTCGTGGGATGGCTTTTCTTATTTCCTTTCCCAGAAGTCTTCAGCTCGGAGGCAGAATCAGGTTTTCAGTGAGGTCCAGGTTTCTACAGGGCTATTTTGCTGGGCTGGCAAGGATGAGTCAATAAGCTCAGTCCATGTTCAACTCCAGAATCCTGCTGGCTCCAAGTTCTCCCCTTTAAACCCTCAGACCACACAGCTTCCTTTTCATGAAAACCCCAGAGCACAGAGCTTCCTATTCACCTGCTAGCCAGTTAAGCCTCATGCCATACAGCACTTGAGTACAAACCGGTACATAGATCTCTGCGCGCACCTCTCACCTGTGCTTTTCCAGGGCTTGAAAGGCAGACGACCAGTGTGACAGCAGTCAGTATCCTGTAACGTGCATAGAAAATAGGCTGAAAACCTTCTGATAGCCAGGCTCATGAGACAGAATTAAATACACATGGACAAATTAATTTCTAGTGACACTTCAGTGTATCCCACAGATTTTTGCTAACGTGAGTGTGGCCTCTGGAGAAGGAGCGAGACAACTGTGGGCCAGATTCAGACCTCAGGGTCAGTAATTTTACTATGGTTTCTGCGACTGGGATCAGACTCGGGCTGTACCTGTCTATTAACTAATCTATTTTTCACGACACCCCATGCAGCAGCTGTTTAACAAATGAGCACACGATACCCAATAAAGCATTTTTGCCCCTTTCTGACACCTTCCTGTTGAGAACACAAACGTTTTTCTTGCGCATTACGCACGTTTTACAGACGGGTAGACGGGAGCGCAGGCCCTGCCTACGCTCACAGTGCAACGCCTTGGCAGGGCTGCAGACATGTCATGCAGGAGGTCCTGAATCCAAGCCAGTTGGTCTAACCGCTAAACCGCTTTTCATCCCCAGGAGACTCTATCTGAGATTAATCCATTTTCTTAGGGCCAGATTCTGTCCCTTTACTCAGCCTTGGGTAATACGCCGCTCTGCACGCACACATACTGTGCCAGGCCATCAGCTACCAGGAAGGGCTATCTGCAGTGCAGCCCTCCCCAGTTCTATCACCTTAGCATCCAGTGGGAGCCAGCGGGTCTCTCCACTGCAGCTGAAAGAAGAGGGTCCCTTGATGGCAGAGCTCTATGGCTATTTTTGGATCTCCTTATGTGAAGCATAAAAAACCAGGAAAGGACAGTAAGGAATTATTTTTTCTGTGTGCTGTGGATTTCAGTGTTTTGCCACTGCCTTATATAAAACTTCTCAATACAATTAGACCCACATCTTGCTTATCTTGGATTCTAGTTCTGAATGGCAACTGTATACAGTACGTTCCCAACAAAACCAGTACAGGAAGCAAGGGATATTTTAGGTAGCCTTAGTTCTGCTACCCAAGCAAGCTGCCAACTTTCTCTCTTAGAGCCGTCTGATTTCCAGTGCAAACTGAGCCGCTGAACAACACTTGCAAATGCATCAGACAAAACCACACACAAACAGTGACTGACACATTTGAACAAATTTGTTTTAAGTGAGGAGACAGCCACAAGCACTGAAAAGTAACCCTAAACCCTAAAATGGTTGTCCATAGTGCTGTGGAGACAGTGCTTGTTGGCAGCTTTGTAGCGACAAGGAAAGGAAAACTCAGCACAGACTTTTCCTTAGAATCAGATGCAAAGCATTCAAAGTACCATCTTACTCATTTAGGCTTGCTCTTCATTTACTGATTCCTCAAAAGTTTTTGAAGAGCTGTGAAGGCATGCGCTGGTATAAAGGCTGCATGCCCACTCTGCACACAAGGAGAACAGCACTAGCAGGAAGCAGAGCAGGTTCCAGCTGAACGTTAACATGCCCAGCAACCGGGCTACGCGCCGCGCCACGGCGGAGCAGCGCACGCTAACAAATCGCCTCTAAAACCGGTCAGGCAGAACTCGTGCGTTTGTAGACGCTCTTTAGGTTCCGCTGTTACAAGATGATCTGTTCTTTCCTCTTGGTGCATGGGGGGGTGACCTTGCTGCCCCGTACGTGTTCTGCCTGCAGCCACCATCCCAATTCGCCCGTTACTTTACATCTCAAATCCACTCATAAACTACGAACAGACATGCAGCACAGCCTATCAGCACGATGTTCAGCTGCTCACAGTAGCTTGCCCAGCAGGCAAAATATTTTAAACTGGCAATTAACTTCTGCAATAGTAACTAATTAGCTTCCAATCAATCACTGTAGCCAGTGGGATTGTCTGCTGCTGCAATTCAGCACTCCCGCGGATGCCGGGGTTCCTAAAGCGCAGCGTATAAGCACAGATGGAGAAGGAACTTGTCAGAGACGGCACAGCTTTAACAGCAGACAGATCGTCTTTCCCCACCTCCGACCACGGAGATCCCGTCCCTTTGCAAGTGGCTTTAGCAAGTGGATTGGCATACGGGGTCCCTGCCGCAGATACATTCCACAAATAGGTTTCCCTTCAGTGGGTAAAGAAGTTTCATGCATGCCACTTACCTTTTTAATCCTTGCATGTCCAAAACGGTTGGGGAAGGGTGGAAAAAAAACCAGAGTCTGCGCTGATGAATAACTAGAAAGTTTTTCCAAACATTACCCTCTGCTAGCACTTCAGTTCCTCAGTCATTTATAGTCCAAAGAATGAAATAGCAAGTAACGGAGAAGATCGGGAGCCGTCTGTACCTCCTCAGACACTGGAGGGAATACAGAGAAAGCACCTGGTTTTGCTTAGTTCTCTTCTGTAATTCAGCATTAAACCAATTGGAGGAGGAATGTTAAAAATGAACACTTCATTTTCTAAGTATGTTAAACAATGCAAATGGGGGCCTCAGCCTGGGACAGCTGGTTTAGATTACAAAGCTCACCAACTGGCTAGACTCCTCACAACAACCTCGCGGAGCCTGCCAGGATAAAACACTAACAGCTTGAAGGAAAGCCTCTCCCGCTGCAAACTTCACAGTTAAATGTGCCTCAGAGCAGAGAGCACCGTTATTGGACAGAAACCCTTATCAAGGGACTGGAGAAGGGAAGGGATTGTTTTCCTTGCTCTGAGGACAAAAAAAAAAAAAAAAAAAAAGAAAAAGCCAGGCTTTTTGGAGGCCCTGTAGCCGGTGTCTGGGACGATGAATATGCAATACGCGCTGCTGCGTGCCAACAGCAGGCTGATGAAAGGTCTGACCCTCTGGGAGGTGAATAACTTGAATTCATGACGATCACAGCTACAGGAATGATACTGCTTGGGGATTATTTGAAAACAGGAATAAACAAATTAAACGTTCAAAGGAAAGCAAGCGGCTTGTCTACGAACAATGGCCCTTTTTAAACCGACTCCACGCTTAAGGGAGCGGTTTGTGAAATGAAATATCGATCAGGAAAGACATATCTACAGTCATGATCGAAGAGGAAGGAAATGAATTACTTTTTCAGGTGTTTTGCAACTTTGCCACAGGCAAAGCTTCAGCAGGTGAAGCAGAACATTTGATATGTGTGAGGTGAGCAACCAGATGCTGCAAAGATTATGTTGGATCCACAGATGAACACTGAAATGAAATACAGACATAGACGCTAAATGACTACTATGAACTTCTGTTGGGTCTTCCATCTGAGGAAATCCTTAACTCCTAAGGAACACACAATGTCCAACAAGATAAAAATCTATCCCACACGTCTCCAACAGAGAGCAATGGAGCTGTTGTAACAGATATTCATAAAACTGGCCTGTGAGCATGGATGCCCGGCTTGAGACAAAAAGACTGAGCACCCCCAAGTCACATCAGTGCTAAAGGGAAGTGCAAGAGCTCTGTAGAATCATAGAATCACAGAATGGTTTGGGTTGGAAGGGACCTTACAGACCATCTAGTTCCAACCCCCCTGCCATGGGCAGGGACACCTTCCACTAGACCAGGTTGCTCAAAGCCTCATCCAGCCTGGCCTTGAACTCTTCCAGGGATGGGGCATCCACAGCTTCTCTGGGCAACCTGTTCCAGTGCCTCACCACCCTCTCCGGGAAGAACTTTTTCCTGATATCTAATCTAAACCTCCCCACTTTCAATTTAAACCCATTACCCCTTGTGCTGTCACTACAGGCTCTTGTAAAAAGTCCCCCCCAGCTTCCTTGTAGCCCCTTCAGGTACTGGAAAGCTGCAATGAGGTCTCCCCGGAGCCTTCTCTTCTCCAGGCTGAACAAGCCCAATTCTCGCAGCCTTTCAAGCGTACCTTGCTAACTGGCTGTAATTGCCCCAATTCCTTCTAAAAAATTACCCCACCAGACACTCAGTGCCGTTTCCGACAGGTCGTCTCTCACTTGCTGACATCACTTGCATCGCATGTAAAATCAAACAGAATCCCAGAAGTATTCAGTGTCAGTGCAACTGCAGATAAATGAGAACTAATAGACTTCCCAAGAGCTTAACAAAAACTCACACAAGGGACAGGCAAAAGAGAGAAAGCAAAGCCTGGGCAAACTTTCACTGCAGCAGAAGGTTAGAAGTATTTCCCTAACTCCCCAAGTCCTGTGTTTCTCGATACACTCAAGGATCTGGAGAGCTAACGAGTCTAAAAGCAGCAGTGCTTTCTGTATGCTGGGTGTGTGAAAATCCACTGAAACGATGAGAAACAGCCCCACAGCAAAGCAGATGCTCCGCGCATCCACTTCTGCGGATGGAAAGCTTGCTTCATGGACTTGTTGATAACTCACTTGCTCATCCGCTGAGTTTCTCTCACCGTCACGTGGCAAAACAGCTGTACGCATGCCAGAGTCACCACACGAGCGCGGCGGCCGTCGGCTCCCGCAGAACGGCCTCAGACCGAAGAGTTCCGATTCATCACCACCCGGCAGAGGTGCTCCAGCGCTGGAGTCGGGAGGCGAACCCAGACCTGACCACCCAAGGGGCTCGCTTAAAGGAGGGATACTCTACAAATGTTTTGATTTTTCTTGTCTCCATCTGACAGCTGGAGTGGATAAAAACCGGAGTATAAAAAGGGTAACAAACCACAGCTCGGTCTAGTTTACAGCATGGTGATTTTTTTCCCCTAAATCAAAGGATTTGATGTTATGGCTAGGTGGAACTTCTGCAGCGCCTCCCCGTAACAACCATCGGCCACAGAACACTGAGATGCAGCATCACCCTTCTCACAGCTCTCTTTGCTATGTAGAGTTGCCTAAGGGAAGAGACTTGTGGTAGATAAAACCCCTTTTGTTCACCCTATAAGAAACACGGACAATTCAACATCTCTTTCAACACCATCTGCTGACACCTTCGCCATTTTGCTTCGGGTGGTGGCTAAACTTCAGGTCTAGCTGCAGTCTCACTCCAATCGTCTCCACGTTATAAAATCCCCTTTTTTAGTTAGATTACCTTGACGTTTTCCCTGTCTTCGTGAGGAGGTGCAAAACAGTCCCCAGTATCAAGTGGGGGTCTGTTAAGTGAGCAAGCATGTTTGTAAAACTTTGCTTTGTGCATAGCTGGGGTTGTAACTGCAGCTCTAACTATGTTTAAGACTTGGATTTCAAAACCTGTACAAAATATAATCATAAGGGGCCCATAAGCCGTATCGTGTAACCTTTAGATAAGCCGACCAGACGTATGAATTACACCATGCTCCTGCAGATAACGCACAGCACCGGGTCAACAGGGACCCTCAGCACTAGAGAACGTAATGCAACGGCCAAGACAAAAGCTGCGCTGAGGTCAGGGAGCTCAATGAGAGTTAACGACTCTCAGCACCCCTGAACAAGAAGTCTGCTTCACACCAACAAGTCTTCACCTACCAACTTTTACAACGCTTCATCTCCTTCTTTAATTCCGATGTCACACTTGCACTACTCCAGACCTGTCTCTGTCAAAGACCCTTCTCAAGTGTTCTTGTCATTTTTTGAAGTTCAGCCTCTCTGAAAACTGTCAAGGACCTTGTCAAACTGTGGAGTCAAATCACACTGATCCATATGGTGAAAGGTGTGCGAGGCCCAAGTCCCTAAAAGTGACAAGTCACAGACATCTTCTCCATAGCAATACAGACCTGGATTCACCAAGGACTTTGCCAATAACTGACACTTTAAGGGCCTACGCCTGAGCTAGAAATGCTTAAAACATCTATTTTGCTCCAATCAAACCTTACGGAACCACATTTTCTACAAGCAAAACTGTTAAAACACTTGGAGCACAACTGCTGGGCACCCGCAGAAGCAATTGCATTTTGATTGTGCCTAAGCTCCATGACGTTGATGGACGGGGCCTCCTCCGGACTGCGGAGATTGATCTAAGTGTCCTTGGGATGGCCACATAAGCCGTGCTGCCACATCAAGCGCACGGGAAACTTGGTTTCAAACGCTGATTCCACCTGAAAAGAGTAGGGCTTCTTTCTTCCACCTCCCAGGACCAAATCCCAGCTGCAAACTCTCGGTGTTTGGAGCGGGCTCCCACTCCTTTTTCAGAGACGGACTGCCTTACGCTGCTGTCAGCTGAGGTCTGCTTCATCCCACGTCTGAACTGCGATCGCCTCCTCATAACGTGAGCAATGCAATAACCTGTTCCAGATGGCTCCGGCCAGAAGCTCAAAAGCTTTTTACTTTCACACATTTTACTTTCTCAGCCAAACATAACACAAGCAAGAATTAACAGTGAAAATTAACATGATGTGTAACTTGAAAAACATCACTAGCGCTAACAAAAACGTCCTGTGAACGCAGTCTCTCTGATGTCTTGCCACGTTATGCTCATCTGCAGCTCACGCTACCCTTGCTAGGAAGGAGAAAGTTTAACAGTCCCTCCTGTGCTGCTGAATCTTGGGGCTCAGTTCCCTCAACGTGGTACAGTCACCACCCGTAGAGATATCCATGGGAAAAAGCGCCACGACAGCCTCCCTTCCTTCCCTCCTGTACAGGGATGTCACCTACCTGTCTGATGCATATGTTCCCTTGGGATGATGGCATCGCTGATGAGATCACTGCTTCTCACAACAGTAAGTGGAGTGCCCCCTCCTTAAATCTGGTAGCAGATGGCCTCAGTATAACCTACCAGACAGGCCACATAACGTAAAATTTTTGTTTTACCTAACTCAAGCTTTTACGGGTGTAACTACCTCTACAGGTCTGTGGTCACTCCGACAACAGTTTCCAACAGCATGTTTTCTTTTAGGAAAAGAGTAATCAGTGGAAAAATCCAGGGGCCACTGGATCCATTCCGAAACGTAACAACACTAAACAGTTACCTGACTCCACTTCACCGCTTTGAAAACATATTAATCATCCCATTAATTGAGGAATAGTAGGATCTAGCAGGTACATACTGCAGCCCAAAGAGCTGAAACGTACGCCCAGTGAACTGCATCTGCTGCGAGACGAAACTGTTCCCCGTATAGTCCTTTCGTGAGCTCAAGTTTGATGCTCATGATCGCCTGGTCAGCTGCAGTGTTTTCTAGGAAGGTCGCTTGAGGCAAAAAAAGAGTAATAGTCTTGGAAGAATGCTTCAGTAGGGTTCAGGGCTTTTTTTCCCCCAGCAGAAGTAAGGCAAGCAAGCAAAAGTTTTTGTAACTTTCCCAGGAAAAATACTGATTTTCCACAGCATTTTGGGTGCATGCAACAACTCTCAGCAGGTCCCTTTGTATTACTATTCATTTGCAACAATATACAATATTCATCTTTATTTTTCAGTCCTTAAATGACTGGTGTTTATGCTTTAAAAACTACATTCCTGTAAAAACCATTCAGGACGCCATCCCGCCGCTGAAGACACAAGGTCTCCTGGAGAATGCACACACCCCCTCCGGGTGGTTGCGAGGATCCGAGATCCCGATGCCCAGCCACTGCGAACGCTTCTACCTCCTTTCTGTTGAATCTCATCCTTGCGCGTAGCGCCAGTCACGGCAATTCACGTTTTGCCCGAGCCCAGACAGCTACTTCAGTTTGTTTTGGTTTACTTCAGAAGGCTGACCTGGACATAAGCTAGGCTCCAGCCTCTTCTCCTCTGCATTTCTGCCAAACAGTCCAGACAGCGCGCTTGAGAACAAGGCTCCTTCATCCTGTGACACGATGGTTACCAGCTCCCTTTAGTAACAAGTGTAAATCCTTTATGGCCAGTTTCAGCTAAGAGGGACCTTCCATAAACAATGACCTAAAACTCTTAATACTTCTGGACCAAGACTAAAGTCTGTTTCACTACGTGAAGAAGCCAACATTCAGTCTTTGCAAGGGCCTGGGATACATAAACCATCGGTCTCCAATTATGGCCAGACAGTTAGAGGTACGTAGGAAAACCTCCCTTAGAAACATTCAGAAACGATTTATGTTTAAAAGCCCCCAGCCTGCAGTGTCTTTTGAAGTCTCCCGGGTTCTCCACTACCTTGTGCACCACACCATACCCGCTGGGCACAGCTGGCACAGCAGCAGGGTGCGTGTCGGAGCGCCTGGCTGGAGACAGCAGCTCACCCTCCTGAGATAACCCGGCAGCGTTCCCTGTCTGTTGGGCCACGCGTAAAAAAGGCAAAACATCAGCTTCACCTACGCTCTACGCTCCCTTCCTCTCCCAGGTACGTCATTTCCATCACGTGGAACTGACATTTTGGGTGGGTTAGCTTTTTTTTTTTCTTCATCAGCTTTAATTAAGCTATGTTTCTCTTTTTTCCTTTTTTAAAATATATATTTATTTTAGTCTGCTTCAGCAATTCATCCCTGGTTTTATCCAGAGCAAAAGGTTGCCCTCTGTAGCATGGAGCATATTCTGCATTTTCCATTAAAAGCCGTTAGGAAGACCTAAAAAAAGCTGTTAGGAAGACCTTCTTTAAAACCCAAAGAAGCCTGTGGAAACGCAGCTTTTCTTTGGGTTTCTTCTCAGCGGGGATGTCTGAAGGCTCACGAGAACGTGCACTGTTGTTGTAACGGCACCTGCCAGAACCCTGCTGATGAGCCCAGAGTAGAAACATACTTGACATCAGCCCCCTCTTCCAGAGCTTCTCTTTCCAAGTAGTGGAAAACATTCCCATGTTAAACCTGTTTCACTCTTATAGGTGTATATGTCTAGTTTCTTCTTCCAATGAAACAATTGGCAAAGATGCCTACATTTTTGGATCTTTTCCTTATGATTTCCAGGGTTATATGTTAGACAAATATAGGAGTGGCAGAAAGTTTTTGTATAAGGAGAGGGATAAATGGGACTGTTCTGTACTCACTCAACTGCTTTCCTAACCCTAGAAGACATTCATAAACTTTTCTTCAATTTAGAAACTACTACATCTACTTATTCCCATAGCAGGGATTACACCATTCCACAATCTACCTGTTTCCTGTTGGGGTTTTGTAAGTTACCTCTGCTCTTTGGAAATGAATTGGCCATGAAACTGGGCGATAAAACCCCATGACGTGTCTTATCATTTTCTTTCCAGACTCATTGCTCCCCGCTCTGCAGCCACGGGGGCTGCTACAGGGAAGTGGCTCAAAATGCCACAGGTACCAACCCCTCCGAGCAGGGAGGTACTCCCGTTGGCCAGTCCTGCTGCACGTGCACCGCAGCGCCTACAAGGGCTCGCAGAAGGATGCGGTTACAGCACAGCCTGTTTCCATTTCTCAGTCCGACGGGCTTTGCTTTGACTCGCACCGGTTGCGACAGCACAAGCAACTCAGCAGTACCAGAAGCTGCCCCTGCAGATGCAGCCCGGCTCTTCCCAGGGGCTCCGGTCTGTTTGGGTGTTGTGGGGGACCAGAAGCAGCTATGGGAAAAGTCAGTGGATCTGGACCCTTCTCTCAACAGAGGCACTTGTGCTGCTAACAGAGTCCGTAGCTGGAGCCTGACAGAGCAATCAGTCCCCATTTTGTCCACTGTTTCAGAGCAAAATTCAAGAAGCTGAAGTTGTGCCAGATGGAGAAAATAGAAAGGAACAAATAATCTGACAGGTTAAATGTGAAAAACAGAAAAGCAGGCCAAGAAAGTTTGAGAAACAAAGCGTAAGAGGCATAAAAGCTAATAATAAATTCTTTTACAGGCACACCAAGAGCAGGAAAACTGCCAAACAGACTGCAAAGCCAACCGATGAACAAGGTATAAAAATAGTGCTTAGAAAAGATAAAAATCACAGCAGAAAGTTAAGTGGTTGTTCTTCATCTGCATTTGCTAGAGAAACTTCAAGAGGTTCCCATAGTGGAATTTAAAAAACAAACCAACCAAAAAACCACACAAACTAAAGTCATACTTGGGAGGATTGGCCCAACGCTGGCGCGCCAACAGAAGAGGCTGTAGAACAAATCAAGAAAACGAAGAGTAACAATTCATCACAACTCCTTGACATGTCGAAGTCATGCTGAAACCGGATGAAACGGGAAAGCGTGTAACAGGCGGAAAGCCTCACCTCTCACAAAAGTGCCTTACTGCTAGAAAACCAGAAGGCACCAAGTAAGATGCTGTATTTAACAGGTTTTCATACAATGCTTAATAAAATACAGAACACTAAAGCCAGCATATCCGGGAAATCCACAGCACAGGGGACAGCACAGACCTTTTAGGCATAGATTTTCTTGGAGATTATCCTTAACAACTGCGTACCTCGGAAAACTAGCTCTGATCCATGGTACACAGATTTATTTTTATCTTTACTCTGCTACTTCATGCAGCTGAAACTGGCTCCAGCCAATTCCTAACTGGCACCTGTAAATAGCCAATAGGAGTTTTTCCCAGCAAACACTTGAGAATTGGGGTATGATAGTTGCCATTTCTTTCTAAGTTTAGGATTTCATCTACAGCCTTTGTCACCAACCTTGTTAGCCCAAAAAGGGGCCCATGGAATGAGCACTGAAGCTGTTAGCTGTGGCTGAGACTGCCAGGGGTTTTGGCACTGGAACATGCCATTAGGAGCTCCGCTGAGATACTTTTAGAAGACCAGGGAGGGGGAAGGAGGGAAGGACCCAAGAAGGTAAATCCAACTGCTTTTTGAAATGGAACTTCTCAGCACTAAGCCCATCTCTGCTCCTCTGCGCTCTATTTTAGATAGCAGCACAGATGCGTCAGTGCCCTGGGCAATGGGGAGACGCAGTGGCAAGCACAAAGTCAGGACCTCGCCGCTGTGACAGAGCACCCGTAACCTCCTCCCGTGAGTTACAGGCTCAATTCAGTACCACTTTGGCCTCACCAGGGTTTTGGTTACACCTCCAGGACCAGGAGGTTTGCCCCTCAGGTTCTGACCAATTGCAATGATTTCTCATGTTTCCCTTTCAGTTTCTAATGAAAATCTTTTCTCTCATGAACCAGATTTGCTGGTCACGTTTGGCCAAGGCAGTGCAGGCTTCAGGCTGCCTGCAAAGCAGCTGACTAATAAACACAGCAGCAGAGGGAAGCTGGAGTCGCCAACCGAGTTCAGAACATTGCAGCCAGAGTGCGAGGAGGCTTCCCGAATCCCCGCCCCGAGGGGGCAGCTGCTGGGCAGCACCCCATAGTCGTCCTTCTGCCAAGAGCCCCGTAGACAGAGGTACCACCTGCAAGACCTTTGCCGGCCAGCGGCACTTCGCGTGCCCTTGATCCGGAGTGCTCTGCAGTGTGAGCCTGGGTTTTTCTCCACACGGATCTGGTGAGGGCAGTTATGACTCACTCCTCTTCTTTAGAATCCTGTACTCCTCAAATTTTTGTAGTTTCATAATAAGCCTTCTCTGAGCTGAAAACTGTTAAGCACATCTGTTCCTGCTCCTATTGTCAAAAAGAAGGCAGCCTTTTGTTAGCCTTCATTTTTATTGGCACCCACCGCTTGAGCGCACAGCGCAAAGTGCTGCCTAAATATTTTCCAATTCTACTTCCAGAAAAAGTCCCAGTTTTGATGACTACTTTCAGTGCTCCACTCTACCATTCCAGCCACTTTCTTTACATTTTTACTCCTGGTACAATTCAGTGTTGGATCCGGGTTCTGGCATGTAAACCAAAATGTGTGGATGGAACCAGAATCAACGTGGCGATTTGTGTGTAATTCTGAGCACACCCTTTTACTACAAACAGAAGTGTCACTCAGTACTTCAATATCCTGTAACAACAGAGAAGACTGTTGCAGAAGACGGGGACACGTTTTTACACCAAGATGAATTTCACAAGCAACATCTCACGTGGTTGGCTCCCCCCCTCAATGACCAGCTGAATGCCGAACCCTTTATTTCCCTTCCTATATGCCGTTTCTCAGACACCTGCACCCCAAAGTGTTTGGGATCGCTTTCATGGTCACTACTTATTCTCCTCAGAAATCATGGCTGCAGTTCTCATCTTTTATACACATTCCCGTGTAGGCAGCAATACTGTTACCCAACTCACCTTATTTGCTCAAAACTGCTGCTAAATCTTACTCTTGTGCTACTTATTTACATCTTGTTGCTGCTTTGTTGCTTAGGCTAAATGTATTTTTACTGCTGCTACTACCCTTTCTGTTCCGGAAGCATGTGGATTCGGGGTACCTAAGTTGCATAAATCAGAGTACATTCATTTAGCTGTCTAAATCCAGTTGCTTCTGCCAAACTTGGCATGGGCTCCTGTCTCTGGGAGGCACCGGAAGGCCGGATTCTCAAACCCTCAGCATGTCCTTAGCAACAGTTTAGAGTTGAAGCATGGTAACTCTTGGCTCCCTGCTCTCAGCGTTACGTTTAGCAGTGCTTCCCACTCTAGGGGGTGAGGAGCTACTACCGGTCTGCTTTTACTAGGTCAAGATCAGTCACCCGGCTTCGCTTGCCTGACAGAACAGCCCTCACAGAAAGCTGCTGAACAGTAAAAATACGCTGTTTTGAGCGTGTATTTGCTTCTTGTTTATGTGCTTCTTTCCCCTGAGCCCTTGGAGTATTAACTATTCCATCAACAAGCATTCAGACACAGAGTGGCTGTGCTACAGTGATGGCTAACAGTTACTGTTTCATAATGACATAAAATAACTGCCTACAGGCAGTTCCTAGCTGCCTCCGATCTGTGAAACCTGTGGTCCACGCCCCAAACCCGGCCATGCTGCAATTCAGTCCATCTCACGTGACCATCCTGAGATTCACAGGGGGAAAAACAAAGGCAGCATCTGAGGCTGCAAGTGACAACCTTGGGGTAACCACACAGAAGTACTGCCAGGATTCTCCTTACCTGGACGACACTGGCTGATACTCAATCTGCATCCACACCTCTCCAAAGAGTTAGGGTTCCTTTTCCCTATGGGAGACAGAACAACGTTCTGGGTTGTTCATACAGCAAGAGTCAGACCTGTTGGTGTGTGTTAACACATACCAACAACAGGTGTAGCAGCACCATCGCTCTGCAGACAGTCAGCACTTGGGGAAATGCCACGTGACAGTGGCATCCGAGCTCTGTTGTCAGTCACGGACAAACACCTCTAGCAATAGGTGACCATAGCTCAAATATTATCAACTTTTCCCACTCCCACTTATTCCACAGACCAACACTTTTTAAATGGTTGTCTCATTGAGGCAAATGGTTAATTGCAAGCCAAACACTAGGTTGAGCCGTGGGGAAACATGGTGATTCCTGGTCAATTCCCTGTCACAGGCTGCGTACAGGTTCTTGCACTCCTACAATCTCCACCTGGTACCCATGCAAACCTCTGCTGCTGCTGGCGAGTTCAGTGCCGAGACTGAGCTGCAACACTAACGTTTTGGTATGAAGCATGGTCTTCTCAAAGCCATTTTCCATTCTGTCTCTTCCACTTATCTGTCACTGCCACACATGTTTCGGGTAGCCTGCCTTATTAGTAACTAGTTATGCAAAGGGTCAAGAACATGAGTAAGAAGCAGTAATACAATGCAGGCTGAAAACTGACGTTCAGTTAAAAAATACTTATTTCTACACCGGTCACTATAATGTGACAAACTATACAGCTGTGACTAACGGGTTTAAGGCAGGAGAGTTTGATTTAAAACAACCCCCCCCCCCAAGCTGTGCATTCTTTTACAGTAAGAAACAGAAATATGAACCAGTTGCTTCCTTCCCTTTGCACAGAATGCAGGAGAAAACAGGAAAAAATGGAAGAGTCTGAAAAGAACAGAAGATCCTCACCCTTATTTTTCCCCCCTTGTATCAGGATAGCAAAATTAATTCCCCACTAGAATCCTCTCACCTTACCACTACAAACAACCCACAGCTTGTTAAGCCAAAACTAGGCAGACCACACTCTCTGTGCATTGCAAAAGCAAGGTGAAAGAACAATTCAGTTAAATGAAGAACAAAGATTTCCAACTACTGCACCTGCTCATAAATTCCACAGAAGATTTTTCCCCCCCTCTAGTGCTACACGGAAGGCCGACACAATTAACGGCACAGATGACATGAGTCACATACTTACATGTGGGAAACTGGTAAGGTAAATATATACAGAGCAGTTACCAGGCACAAAGAAAACACAGAAGAAAAATTAAGGAAAAAACATATCCACTAATCTTTCAGTAAAAACAAATCTTGCAGGTTTATAACAGTCTGTGAAACAGTCTCAGAAAGGAGAGGAATGAGGCAATGAAGTCGTTCCACACTTTCCAGTGGGAAAGTACTGCCTGGAAGGGAGAGCACACTTGGTTTCCAACACAGTGACAACCCCACCAGCGTAGCTGCGGAATTAAGCCTCAGAACAGAAACCTCTAAGCCACAGATAGGGGTCTTCTCCGTAGTTCAACAGACCTCCTAGGACTTAAGAAAGCCTCTTGTGTCTCTCCTGTAGGGGATTTTCTTCTCTCCAAAGTACCTTAATGTGGAACCCTCAAGCTCTTCAGTACTTTTGCTTGGTTTTTGATTTCCCGCCCCAAACTCCCAGCCTACTGCGTAAGTGGGGCTGATTTACAGCCTGCAGAAACACGCGGTCTTACCACGTCTTACTGGCATTTATAACGCTTCCTGGAAGAGAAACGTGCACACGTGAAGTGGCCTGCAACGAAAGCAAACTGCACGACAAAGGTAAGATGTGCACAGTTAGCACACCCAGAGCACACTGAGCAGCATGAGTCCGTTTGTAACTTTTTATAAAGTCACGTAACTTTTAAAAACCAAACATTTCCCTCTGCTTCAGCTCACCAAAAGGCAGTTTTACTGTGAAGCAGCTACGTAGTCAGGTCTAGTTAAGGATACAAGAACAAGAGACGACACAGAAGCCATCTGACTTCTATTTTCTTTATAACTGTTATAGAAAAAAAAAAAAACAATTACCTGTTCCAGCCCTGTTTGAATGCAGATGTACATTGGAAGCACCAAACTGAAGTGTTCCTAGCTGAGGTAATTTCAAATTCTCATTACATTTATTACATAATGCAGAATTTACTATGTATGGCTGCTACCCTTTCAAAAAAAATCAAACTGCCAAATTAATTACCTTGTCTGTAATGCAGTAAAAAATGTAAGATAAAAACTCAACACGGTCACAATCCACTTCCAAACCTGCATAAGTCTTCCATGGAATGTTACCACACCGGAGAAAAGGGACTCAAGCAGTTCTTCAGAGAAACACAGTAATTAAAACACCACCTTGCTAGATCTTAAGGCAATAAAAGAAATTCACTATTTGACCTCTACATAAATAAATGCAAATATTTCTTGTGTTATTTTGGTAGATTGCATACAATTTTATTTAAATACAACTCTTGGCAAGAATTTAATCCAGAATCTTAATGAGAATGAAAAGCGAAGGTTGACAGTTCTAATATAGAACCTGCACAACAGTTACCTTAACGCCGACTAAACAAGGCATATAAAAAGATTTTGAAAGTACATATTTTCAACTGAAGATGTTTTATCTCAGAGTCACTATGAAGATGACTTTTATCCTTCAGTATGCAACTTCATTCTGTACCTGCCAAACGAAGCGTAAAGTTATCACAGCAAAATGTACAGGGTAGTCGACTTTGGCCTTGGTCTTACAAAGACCTATTTACACATCTGAGATAAGCAAGCATCTTCTTCCCTTTAAATCCTATACATGTGCTCAAGCTTCAAACTTCTATTTGGATCTACAAAATCCTGCAAGATAAGAAGTCTCTCAAATATACATCTTGGACCACGAGCATACAGCATCTTTATACGTGCACCTACCTTTCACCAAATTAACCACTCTTCACCACAAGAACTCCTCTAGAAAATGAAGCACTTGCTTTCACTTAGCTCCTTGGTGCTGATGGGCTTCACCGCTGAAAGCACTACTGAGGGGGGAATCAAATTACTGTACAGAGATTAACATGCCCCAGATTGCCCCCCAAATGCGACCAACCCGGTAAATCACAGATACATTTCCTAGTGTACAATAAGTAAATGTCATACATCGTGTATGAGAAGACTGCAGCTGCTCAATAATTACACTCCCATAGGATGTCTTATTCCTTGGAGTTTGTGTCATTACATGAACACCTCAACCAAGATCAATTTTTGGCAGCTTATTTTATTTTAAATTCTGGTTCCTGAAGACCCGCTGCCAACAGCGGATTGTTTTAATGGAAAAAGTGGTCTCACCAAAGAGTTAATGTCTACGCATAACTGAAACAGCTCAGATGATAACTAAGGCTTAAAAATCCTGCCATCTGCAACAATCCAGCAACAAGATTTAACCCCCACCCACCCCAAACGAATGCCTGCTGTGAAGAGGGCAGCCAATTCACACCACTGTTAAAACTTCCAAAGGACTGGTTAGTTTGAAAGGAAAGGAAAAGCAAGGTACAGCTGCAAACAAGGACATGGCTGGTTTGACAGAAGGCCTCATCGTGGTACGTTACACACAGCAGAGCATCGTCACTTTCCTTAGAGTGCCACGATCATCGTACTGACACGAGGTCGCTATTGCTTTAGGAGGTCTTTCAGTACAGCACCGGCACTGGCGTCTGGGGACACAGGCAGCGGTGTGAAAGTGGGCAGCGCATCAGAAATAGGTTTCATGAGCAGATGTCCAGAACTGCTAGCGGGTGTTATGAGAGGCACTGCTGCAGATCGAGGTGCCAAAAATGGATTTGTATCCGGTCTCCTGCTCGTTCCCGAGACTGCAGAATCTGAAAGGTAAAAAACTAGCAAACAAAAAAAACCCTCAAAACCACCAAAAAACCCCAACCACAAATACACGTCGGGCCACCAGTTACAAGACTGACTTGGGGCACCCCCAGGACCCACCAACCATGTTGTGATTGGTGAAAGCAGAAATTCAGTAACAGCTCAGGCTGCCCAAAAAATCTGTCCGTGTCTGTGACGGGGACCACGGAGACCCTTCGCCAAGGTTCCCGTGGCGCGTGCAGCGTCGGCGGCGAAGTATCCCTCACGCCGACTCCAGCGCTACGCAAGGGCATAAGGCTCCTTGTGCATGTGCTGCAGCGCAGCACACCGACGCGTTTCCCGCCCCAGGGTGTACTAGCATGGCTTCCCCAGGGCCGGCCCCAAGAAACAAACGCCACGGACAGGGAGCCCCCATCTAGTCTTGAGACAAAACTCAGTATTCGCTCATTAAGTTCTAACAAAATCTCAGTTTTAATAAACAGGAGTATTAATAAATTAGTTTTTTAATCTAACAACTGACTCGTCTCTGCTCACCTTCCCCCTTCAAATCCTCGCCCCGCTCCAGATGTAACCTCTTCTCAAGGTTCCTAAACCAGATGTGCAGCATAACCTGAACTGACGTTACCTTATCATAGGACTTCTTTGGAAAAGTGATTTGACTCAGCATTTTTGTTTTGAAAAAGGTCTTCCATCATGTAAACATCCTAATTCTCACAAATGCCGTTCTGTGTGGATATTACACCGACATTTGTGGCCAGCACCTAAACTGCTAACCTGTGGTTTGTTTCTAGGAACAGAAAACTTAAAGCACCTGAACAATTAAAGGGATATAGGTAACGGGTGGTCAGTTCTACAAGCCAGCAATTTAGCTCCTGAAGGAGTAAAAGGAACCAAGAATTTAGCTCTTCCAGACACGTCATTTTTCCCCCATCCCAAGTAAAATACATACTTTACCTATTCCTGTTATACTACAAAGAGATAGACTGGTATTTCACAGTGGACACATACACCTTGTAACATTCCACTACTTCAGGAAAACTGAAAGAGGGTTTTTCTAGCAAATATATCTCCACAGAGCTCATGGGTTTTTTGTTAAAAGTTTCAATCAAAACAAGCTTCTGCAAAAGAGCAGGTCTATATTAAGGTGAAATCTTACATGCATGTAAAAAATTAAGTACGCCGTGCATCAGTTACACTGAAGATTTGGGTCATATTCCTTAGGCAAAGGGCATTAATTTCAATGCATAACATGAGCATAACTGTTCACTGCCTCAGAAAAATCCAAGTTCGCACTTGTGCACAGCTTGCAGAAATTTCCAATCAGGCCATACACTGAGGTGATTTTTATTTTGGGCCTCTCTGAGCAACCAGGTTCTACACATCAGAGAGGCACCCCCAGGTCGGTATTTCTGCATCCTCCGCTCAGCACGACCCAAGCTGGTCAGCAGGGATGCTGCAATCGGGACTGGGCTCACCGATTAACGTACGGAGCTGTCTGCACAGCACCCCTTTAGCTCCAAAGGTGCTGCTACGGCCTTTCCATAGCAAAGGGAGTCGGGTCCCTCTAATCTGCTGTACTGACTTTTTTAGGAAGCAGGGTACAGAAGCAGTGGGAAGGAAGGGTGGGAGAAGACAATGACATCAAAAAAGAAAAGGGGCTGGGGGGGGGAGAAATCCAATTCATATTCAAACAGTGAAGCACAAAGTCCCCTTGAAAATTCCATCTTTCGTGATTTATGCCCTGTGTAAAGGTTCAAATTGTCCTTCAAATGTTACCTTGTATTTGGCTGCTGGATGGAGGGCTGCTCATTTTACCAGCTCCTGCTGCTGCTAAAGGTTTCATGTCGTGAACAGAGAGCTTGGGTGGAGGAAGGCTTGGGCAAGATTCTGTTTCAAGGAATTTCACAAACAATTCTGAAAAAGACTACAAAAGGCTACTAGTTATTATATTTTACTGATGCTCTGTTGAAAAGTATGTAAGTTAAAAATACATACACACCAAAAAGCTGTCAACAGCCTCAAAAGAATTTTGTAGTGGTACTCTGGAGGATGTACTTAGTACTTGGCAGTAAGTAGTCCTTAGCGAATGACAATGAAATTTATGTTCAAAATACAGTTTTTTGTTGCCTCAGTAAGTGGTGTTTATCTTTAGAGTTCATCAATTTCAGATAACACGTGTACTTCCACTATGGTCCCATTATCAATTTAAGCCAATTGTTTGAAGAATCCCATGCTGCTACTGACATCACAGGATTTCCCACGTCATAGAATCATAGAATCA
>NW_010245847.1:0-360 GCF_000690775.1 Eurypyga helias
CAACGGGATGCCCGGCAACCAGATGGACGGCAACCGGATGCCCAGCAACGGGATGCCCAGCAACCGGACACAGCAGCGGGATGCAAGGCAACGGGATATGGGCAACAAGATGCACGGCAACGGGACATGGCAACGGGACATGGCAACGGGATGATGGCAACGGGACACGGCAACCGGATGCCGGCAACTGGATGCCCAGCAATGGGACACGGCAACAAGATGCCTGGCAAAGGGATGCCCGGCAACGGGACACGGCAACGGGATGCCCAGCAAGGGGATGCCAGCCCTGGCACCGGGATACTGGCACCGGGACGTGCACCCGGGACCCCAGAGCATCATTGCAGCCCTCCCCAGCCCCCC
>NW_010245848.1:0-240 GCF_000690775.1 Eurypyga helias
GGGAGCAACAGCCTAATCCATCGCTAACCTCCAGCTGCTCTCCCGGGAAAACAACCGGATCCCACGTGGAAAAGAAGCCGGGCTTTGAAATAACTTTACGTTTCCACCCCTCTGCTGGGCAGGATGTTTGTGGGATGAGTCCCCGGATGATGTAAATCCCTTATGTCAGGATCTGGCCGCTGGTTTCCACCCTGGTATCACCCCTTTTTTATGGAATGCTCCAGGGATCCTCAGTGGAGG
>NW_010245849.1:0-41624 GCF_000690775.1 Eurypyga helias
CCAACCCAAACCATTCTGTGAACTATCTGCCTAACCTACTTCCTTGTGAACTCATGACATCCTTCAAACGTAAATCAATTTGATTCCATATCTTAGAAGAACAGGATGGCCTTGAGATTTCACACTGGGTCAGTTTATGCTTTTGGGACAATGTGGAAAGTGATTTCCTACATATGGTTTGGTTCACGTACACCACCCCTTGTTACCCTTCTAAAGGCATCAAGTTAAAGGTAAGCAATGCACATAAACCTAAGTATCAAGTGAAAATGTCAGTCAATGGGTGCCATAGATTACATTGGTGATGGTGTATGAATTGTTGTAGAGGCACGCTGGTTCAGTTCCTGGACAACTCTACAGCCAGACACAGATACAGCACCTCCACACCTGCAGGAGCTCACAGCTCTGCCTGCAGGCTGTGGGCTAGAACTCAAACCACGCTGTGTCAAGCAACAAAGCACATGCTTTATGGCATCGTAATTTCAGAATGTAAAATACGCACTCTATTAGCATAAAATAGCATTGTCTATCAATTCTGGCACATACAATGCTCTTACCTGGTGCTCCTGTTGGTTAAAAATGAGTTTTAAGAGAAATATGATGGATCCTGCAAACCTTTTAGAGTCTAAAAACTACTTCAGAATATGGATTTCGCTTAAAGCTTACGCAAGAATTGCTGAAATTTGCAGCGGAGGGACAAGAAAGTTCTCCTATCTAGGAGTGCTTTCCCTCTTGACAATTCAACTCTTGAAGAGCATCTGCATGGAACAGTGTTTCTGCTACAGAAGAAGAATCAAATTATAAAATACATGATAAAAGTTCCAGTAAGAACATATATCATATTTGATCTGACAGTAATACCCAAGAGTATCAGTGAATGAGCAGGGAAACAAGATCCCATTTTCATGGCCCAACATACACAAGCGATGGTCTTTACGATGAGAAGACCTCGACACACAGGGAGCGGACAAGACAGCAAACCAGTCACAGCTTGAAAGACAGTATCACAACATAAAAAGTACTACCCTTGATCCAAGCGCTGTGGTCAGAGAATGTTTTAAAGAAGACAATGAGGTGGCTCTGTGGAAAGCCTTTTGTATACCTCCGGGGTAAGAAAAAATGCTTATTTAAAACTTTCACAAATGGATGATTAAAGCTGCCAAATAGGAAGAGATTGGCGGCAAAACCCAACTTCTAAATAATATAAACCAGATGGGATATTTGTGAGGGACAGGTTATACAGGTGTTTAGAAGGAAAGATTTTGTACACCACAGTCGATGAAGGAAAACTGGCAGCAGGACACACAAAAAGGGATATGTGGTTGAAGCAAAAGGCGCTCTGAAAATACTCTTAAAGCAGCACTTTGAATAAATATAAGCAATGAAAGCCTACATTTATCACCCCTCAAGACAGCCAGGAGTTTTCAGCCTTATGCATCAACTTTACAAGGCCAACCCATGTACTGACACACCCATTTACAAGCGAGTTATTTTTCTGACAATGAACATTAGCAAAGTGATTACATACATTAACCTTTAAACTATTAGCATTTGATTTTAGGACTCAAGTCCCCATTGAGAAAAGAATTAATGACAGAGGCCTGTGAGATTTTGTTTGATTACCCACGAACTCCAGAAGAAAAAGTTGCATTAAATTACATTTTCAAAGTTGTTTCACAGCTGTAAGGTGTAAACCACACAATTCTTAAGAAGAGAAAGGTTGACGGAAGCATTTTAAAATAGTGAGAGTAGAGGTGAAAATACTAATAAGCAAAACCCAGAAACAACTGCAATTTTTAAAAATCTTTCAGCACATTCTTTTGAATCACTTGCACAAGCATTCATATGGGACTTTTCAGTCAATGCTGTGATTTAAAGAGAAAATACTTTGTCTTCCTTATAATTGCAGAGAACATGCTCACACTTGGGCTGCATTTTTTCACCGCAACCTTTAGCTTCCATAATCACTCATTATTTATATTTGCATTAACCCCAGTACCTCTCTGCCGTCCCCGCCCCCACCCCCCCATCCTTTCTTCTTTCAAATTCCTCTTCAAAACGAACCAAAGAAAAAACCCTTCCATCTTTCGAAGTATGACCATGTAAACAGAGTAACAATCACTTTGTCTTACTACCTTTGTCCTATCACTTGTTACACTCACTTGTGGTGTATTATCTTAAGTTACCCTCTTAACCTTCAGCTGATTCCAAGAGGCAGATGCCTGTGCTTGTACGGAGCCTCATTGATTTACATGGTTCTCTTTAGAGCTGGGACTACTGTGACAGTTACTGTAGCAAAGGCAACATGATCTTCAGAGAGGCCTAAGGGCGTTTTTATGAAAAAAATAAATAAAGCAACTATTAATGATGATGAAAGTTTATTATGCTTAAAACTGCAAATTGTTGAGCCAGAAGGTCCTTTAAGAAAAGCCTTATCAAGAAAAGTAAAAGGATGGAGAGAAGATGATGTTCACAGGAAGAATACCATATGAACCTTTAGAAAAAGGAAATACAGGACTGATAGGTGGGAAGGACATTTGGGCTCCTGGTCTGAGAAGATGCTCCCTGGCTTTGTTTTTTTAAGCAATATTGTCTGTTGCTGCTGTACAATCGTATTACTATAGTAGTATTTAAAAGTGAGTTTTCTCACCAGGCATCATTCCAAGCCCTCACATCTGTGACTTTTATCTTGTTGCATGTTTGCTTCTAAATTTGAAAAAGGTATTTAACTACAGGTGTTAATTCTTCGCAGGTTTAGCCCCAGGACCATTGTAAAAACAAATCTTTTTAACTTTGAGTAAAGGTGGGTATATATTAACAAAGAATACATTTAATGTAGCACTAGTAAATGTCTCTTTACTGAATAAGGAATAACTATTTCAAACAGACTTAAAAAAAACCCTTAATACCAAACCATTCAGCCAAATAAATACACTATCTAAATCACTGATGTTTCCTTGAGAAAATAAGATAAAGTTATGACAGTCAATATACAAAACATATTTAAAAAGTGTAAAAGAATTCCCACCTTTTCCTGAAGAATTCCTCTTCATCAAGATGCAGTAGCTTCTTCATTTTTTTCATTGCCACAATAATAATATTTTAAATACATTTCAGATATGAAAAGACACTTTAAAGTCACTGATGGCAATTCCATTATTTAAATGACTGCTCACTTGATGGCATAAACTGCTGAATTTTTACAGATTTAAAAAAAATATTTTATGCTGTTAAGTATTAAATTATCTTATTGAACAGAAAGCTTAGCTTCCTCATTTTAGTTTGTTTTAAATAAAAATGAAACTTCAAAAATGGGAATATAACAGTTTACCTAATGTTAGCTGTGGAGGACTAGGATCAAGAACGTACTCCTTTTCTGCATCTTGCTTGTTTTTGGGGTGAGTGCTCTTTTTCCTTAGTCCAGTGTCTACTACTGCTCTGACCATTTTTGTGTTCACAGATTTGTAAATGTTCTTGATATTCCTTGTCCTTCACTTAAAAGGATCTGCTCATGAAAGATCCTGGAGCTGATGAGTGCATTATATGATCCTGTAAAGCTACTGCAGAAACTGTTGTAGTCTCTTTTGTGGAGGAGCAGCCCTAAAAAGAAAAATCCCATGTGAATGGTTATTGTTATAAGTGATTTTAAAACAGATATATTATACTAAATTAAAAGAAATTCTATACTTAGCCAATGTTTTTGACTCGTCAAAGGCTTTTTATACACATGCAACTCCTGTACTTGAAGCCTAATGTACAATTACCATAATACGGAATTTAAGATTGATGTTTGACACATTCTAGTTTTAACATAAAAAGTCAAGTGAAATCTTTGATTTATCATTTATATTAAATAAAATAGCAGTAATTTCTAAGTTTTAATTACTGAGCCCATAATTATTATATGCAATAAACTCATTATGGACTATAAAAGTTTGGCATGCTCAAACACATTTTAACTTCAGTATAATTAAAAACAATCCCAAAGGCTAACCTTGCTTTCCAGAACAGTGAATATAAACAAGAATATATTATTATTATACAGGGAATGGGCTTATCTATCTATTCCTCTGTTTTTCCCCACCCTTCCGCCTTATTTTAAAAGATGTGAAATCATACCTTGTAAGATCCATGATGGTCCATTGATAATGATGAGCTGATTTTACAAGAGTCGTGCGGCTCTACAGACATGTGCAAAAACTTTAATGAAGGAGCTGCATCGATAGCGGAAGGGAAACCTAAAATTTCACTCCAATTCTCCTAGCCCATCTCCATCAGAGACAGCTTAACGTGTATTTCAGGCACAGAAGTTAACTCTGGACCCATAAATCACTAACTGTGCCCCTCTCCCGCATCTCACCCCCAGTGGACTGCCCATAATGCGGACAGAATAACTTAAAAATGAATCACAAGTTTCAAGCTGAACCAAGGAAAGCCCCTTCTTCATGGAGAGGGTGGTGAGGCACTGGAACAGGTTGCCCAGAGAAGCTGTGGATGCCCCATCCCTGGAAGTGTTCAAGGCCAGGCTGGATGAGGCTTGGAGCAACCTGGTCTAGTGGAAGGTGTCCCTTGTTTACAACGCTGTTCCGTTTTATCGTGTAGTTGTTCCTGCAGCCGTCGCAGCCAACCGTGTACTCCCAGAGTTACATCCCAAGACTGCCTTCCCCCTCCGGGTGACCAGAGTCACCGCCACTGCCAGTGTTGTCCCCAGGCGGGATGAGGGCATCACACCCTGCCATCCAGGCCCTGCAGCTGGACCACCTCAGAGCCATTTTCAATCTGGCAGGTGGTAAGATGAGAGGGAAGCCCTGCAATTTTTTGTACATGGAAGGACTTTCTTCAGCAGCAGCCTCTTAGCAGAGTTTTCCAGCTTCCCCAAACTTGCCAGTAGTGGTGGCTGGATGCAGATTCTCTGGCCATTTGCTCCAGTAGCCTCCCTGGTTAGGGATGAACACTGAGGCACTAGTTGTGCTGTGTTCCCATTTGGCTGTTGATTGATGATCCACGTAGGGGCATAGAATTATAGCATGGTTTGGGTTGGAAGGGACCGTAAAGATCATTTAGCTTTAAACTTTAAGGGGAAAATACTTTGTTATGGGTGACCTGTGTTTTTGGCAACTCCAGAGTCATCTTTTAAAACAAAAATATACAAAGAGAACAGATGGGCGGTATCCATATGGATCAAACCAAGGATCTTTGTCCATGGCAAAAAGCAAATGGCTCAGGGAGACTGTAAGACTGAGGTTAGGGTACAGCATCAGCTTCTTCAGGGAATTCCCAGGCTTCAGAGCGTGGCTTCCTGGGCCAGAAGCACTGCTCTTGTTTTTAATAAACACTGATGTGTTTCTTTCAGATCCAGGAACCTTGCAAAAGTACTTTTAGCACCTAGTAGGAGTGTAGGCTTCCTCTAACCATTTTCCTGGTTATTCTCACTTGGCGGCCCTTTATTTCCCAAGAGGAGGACAGGGACAGATGCTTCCTCAAGTCCAGGTGTGCTATTTCTTTAATCTTTTGGGTTTAAATAGTTGTCAGAGTCCTCAGCTGCTACTGACTTGAGAGATTTGTTTTCTTGAGGAGCTGATGTTTTCTGAGCAAAAGCAGTGAGGCTGTCCTGAGAGTAATCCTGCGAGCAGCATGTAAATGGAGTGATTAATCCACTGGATGCACTTCTTCTCTGTAATTATAAGTAATTACTTTAAAGTCAAATCTGCAAATGAGAGTACCTCTGTCTACTCTAGGGTAAGAGGTGAAAGGCAACTGAAGTGACTATCTTTAAAATGACATTAAATTACTGATTGTTTCTAAAGAGAGGAATGAAAAGATAAAATAATTTTTTTTCAGGTGAAGTTACAAGTTAGCCACACACCAAACCTGACTCAGTAATACCATAAAGGGATATTTTACAATATAAACTCTTAAAGATTTGTAGTGGTAAATTTAAATTAACAAGTGAAATAGATGATTTGTGTTCTCTAAAATGTAAATGAAAGTGTAAATGCTGTAATATTTGCAAAAGTAAACCTATTGATGTGTAGAAAAATCATTAGTATATACCAATTTAAATACAAAGATACTGAAAAATACCCTTCATACTACTTGGTCCAGCATTCTTGTATCTTTTTAGTATTTCTTACTTTTTTTTTTTTTTAGGGAATCTCTGACTGAGTTTCTTAAAGTTACTAATAAGCTTCTTTTAAAATCATGTTTGCCATCACTTCTGTCATCCCTCATTAAGGTGATCCTATACACATGTATGCTTAATTAAGGCTTTACATTAAAATAAGCCTTTAATCCAGAGGTGCTGGGCCTTAATTGAAACTCAGAGAAGATTAGTGTCGTCTCTTACTTTGGTTTTCACTTTTACTGTACTTCCTACTGCTTCTGAACTAAAATGTCTGTATTAGCTTTAGCTGATACATGGTCAGGAAGGAATTAAAATTCATACTGCAGTCTTCTGGAGAGTAGCATACCTCAGTAATTGTAATTTCTTATTAAGTGCCACCTTTTACCAAGAGCCTCCACTTCAAATGCAAAAGGTTGCTTTAAACACTCCAAGGACATTAACATAATGAACACGTTGCCTGTTTAGAAGGTGACTAATAAGTGACTAATGATACCTGGTTTTATCCATGTGTATAATTTTAAAATGTTAACTGTGTGTTTAAATAGCGCTGAAATCATGGATTTGTTTAGAATGGTTGAGTTTTACAGAATTCTTTTAAAGAAGATTTTGGAAAAATATAGAATCTTAGCCAGAGGTTAACAGCACTCATCTGAGATACCATATGGTGTGGTCAGTTTTAAAGGAGTAAGACACAGGTTCAACAGCTTCTGGTCTTCTAGAACAAAATGCACTAGACAAAGAAGTAATCCATTTTCTTCTTGTAGAGCTGCAAGCAAGTATGGTACTGCTAATGAGCAGAGACCGGTGACCTGCTGCCGTCAATGGAAGGAGAGTAACTTTTCAGGAAGAGCTAATAAATTGTGTGGGTTGAATAAATTTGTTACAGAAACAGCAATGCTAGGGCAGAGGTTTGAAGTAAACTTTCTAGTGTAGCAGCGGTAACGAGCTTCACTGAAACTACATCTTTATATCAGGTTATTATCTGTCATATGGTTTTACACTTTGCCATGTTAGAAAAGTGTAATAAAAATATTAATACATTTGAAAGGACTGCAGTACATTTGTGGAGCTTACTTCAAATTGGTCAACATGTGAATGGCAGGTTTAAAAGAACATGTTATATAAATGCATATTGACACAGTGCGTAAAGCCTGTGCTGTACACATGGAGAATGGTGAGTGCTCTACCTTTTGTAAGCTTGTCCCTTCAAGGGTTGCTATGTAGTATTTTTACGGTGAGGTTGGGCTGTGTTATTGTCTCTAGGCCAAGCTCCGAGGTGTGGACAGTGAGTAGGATGGGCAATGACGTTTGCACATGTGCAGATATAGTTGTTTCATTTTTACACTGGAAATAAAGATATTTATGCTGCTGAAAGTGTACAAACCAATAATTCTTCAAAGAATCAAGTGCACTGCTGCCATAAATGATGAGACCTGAGTCTGAATGCATTAAGGAGGAATTCCAGCTTGAAATACTTCTGCTGGCTGAGGAAGGCAGGTTTTGGCAAATCTGCACATGTGAGCCGTGCCTTGACTCAGCAAGGAACACCGGTTGTCGCAGAGCTTTGCAGTTGCCCTGTTAAAGGTTTTTTTTTTAAGAGAACTGAGTCAGACATCCTTAATTGTAAAAATACAGTGTCTGCTCTTTCTTCTCAGAAGTTTGAAAATGTTTTACCTCGTTTACTATTTGTTCCCATATATATTAAATACATCTATTTGTTTATAGGCATGTGCACGCACACACACTTTGTGTTTTTCAGTGTTGTGCTGTTTGTTTACTGTTTGCATTTTCTGTCAGTTTCTGCAAACTTTCCGGCATGTGCTTCCAACTCAGTAGGAAAGCTACGCAGTTTTAGTTTGTAAGGGGAGTAGAGATGTTATTAGGTCCCATTTAAAACCCTTTCAAGTCAGTGAAAAGGCTGTCACTGGTTTATAGCTGAATTCAAAATCTGTTCTGTTAAGTAAATATTATTTCCTTTTCAGGGAGGAAAAGCTTAATTTAAGAGGAAATTTGTATTTTTGGAACAAATTAGAGTCCAAGCCAAATTTGATTTCACACATGGCTGTCGATTTTTGTTGAGCGTATGTAATAGTGAATTTTATTTTTCAGTCCAGTGGTGCACATATTAGTAAGGATTTATAGATATGAAGTGCTTTATATTTGTAAAAACTTTCAAATACTTTATAAGAATGCGTTAGAAATTTCTTAGGAAATGTTATTGTAAAAAGAACTAAACCAAACCTCCTGGTTTGCAGTATTTCTGATCCCTGTGTATGAGCTGTGTCTGGTACAAGGTTGTGCAGTGCTGTAGATGTATGAATGTGTAGGTTTGGATGTGGCTGTGAGGTGCTGCATATGTTCTAATCTGTAATTTCCAGTTAGATGAATATTTGCTTAATGGAGGCATTTTCCACTTTGTGGGAAATCCGTTTAACTATGTAAAGGATGAATTTTCTACAAATGTGTACTGTAGAGTACAAGCCTCGAATTCATCCCATTGTCAGCATTTAATGCACCCATATTGTTTCTTCCTCTCTGTTTGTCTTTGGAGAGGTCCTCATTCCTTGAGGATGAAATAAAGCTCTGGTTCCATCACTGCGGTCTTCAGAATTAGCACTGAAAACACAGGATTCTTTTCCTGGGTTGATGAAAGTAATTTCTTGTTTGCTGTGTCAAACAAAGCATGCTATTTGTCACATTGTGGTTTGTGTATCTTTTAAGAAGCTTTCAACTTTGATCTGAGTCAAGGTACACTCAGTAGCACAGATGACAGAAGTAACAAACCGGTGATGTGCATTGTCATTCATACAAACTCTTTAAGTCAACAAATAGTGAGACTTAGATGTAGAAAACCATATTGCTTTTGAGGGGGCTTGTGCATTCTTGTGAGAAAACGCAGACCTTTGCTTTTCTTGTTCCAGACAAAGGTGTGGAACAATTTATTAGTTGAGGATTCAGTTCAGTGTCTGCAATCAAAAGGTGCCTCTTCTAGTCCAGATTCTGGCCCTTGCTTATATTTTCTAGGTAAACAGTTGCGTTTAAAAGACATTGTAGAGGTGGGCTCGGTAGCACATAAAAGCAGCTTTCTTCAAACTGTCATCACAGAGGTTTTCAGAGCATGCTTTCAATACTTCCAGCACTGGCGGTTTTGTGTCTCTCTCTCTCTTTTTATGTTAAATGCTATTTGAAACAGGGGTAGTGTGGTGGGTTTTTTTTTTTTTTAATGCAACTTTCACCTGCTTTTTGCTGGTTCTGTCTCTAGGGAAATTAACCTTTTGTGTAACAAGACAGAGTGTTAGCAAACTGTTTCATAAAATTACTGTTTTAAGAGAATACAAAAAGGACAATTATAACAAACAAGCAGTTGTTGGGAATGGTTCTGTGATTCTGAAAGTTATGCTGGGCCACAGGTTAAAACTTTCAGGTTTGAGGTGCAATTTGATCATCTGGTCTGACCTTCTAAGATTGTGCAAGGAATTTTATGCAGTTAGAAAATTTTAGAACTTAAACAATTTGTTTAAATCCTATCTTTCAGAAGGCCATTCACTTTTCATTTAAAATTTCATAACTTGGGGGAGGTTGTTTGCTCAAGTGGTTAATTATCATGACTGTTACTCTTTATTATATCTCATTTGAATTTGTCTGGCATCAGCTTCTAGCCATTTGCTCTTTTTATGCCTTTCTCAGCTAGGCTGAAGAGCTCTTTATTAACTGTTATTTTCTCCTTGAAAAGATACATTAACAATGTCATCAAGTCATCCCTCAATTTTTTGTTGCTAATCTGAATAGATCAGGTTTGTCAGACTGCTCTTCAGACATTTGCCTAGGCCTAGAATGTCTTTTTTCCATGCTGTGTATTATACAAATTTTCAACTTGAAAATACTAAGATACCTGAACAACATAGTATTCTGTTCTTTGTTTCATCAACAACTTATACAAAGCAAAGATTTATTCTTGCTTAGTACTATCTGTTTCCTGATGGAACAAAAGTGTATGCAGCAAAAGACATTTTTCACAAGAAAGAATATTTTCCCATAATTTTGCTTTTCTCCTCGTCATTTTCAGATGAAAATGTCCCATTTATGTGCTGTTCAGACCTCTCATCTTTGCAAAATATGCCCAAGAATAGGAAATAGGGGGAGCAACTGCAGCTGTGGTGCAACAAAGGTGAAAAGACACCCCTAAAGAGGAACATTTCCATAAAATAATAAAACTTGCAAATACTGATGTAAGGAGCTTAAAAGAAACTCTGGGTAGGGCTTAATGTCTGGCATCAAGATAATATAGATTGAGTTTATCACTTGTGAAATATGGTGTTCATGAAAAAAACCCAAACAATAAGGTACAATAATTCATTTCTGTATATTGTATAGGAAAGACGGATTGGGATGTGGAAAGTGGGAGGCTGTTCTATAAATCCCATTGTTGGTTTTTTTTGTTTCAGTGTTGTTTTGTTAGGCAAGAAAAGTGAAGAGTGTAAGGGTCCATGAGAGAATATCTGGGCTAAATACTACCTTGAACAGGTTAAGTATGACAGTAAAGAGCACAAGGCAAAGACTGTTTTCTTCAATGGGATTTTAAGGAGAGCGTGAGTAGAGGTAGATGCCATCATTCAATGTCATGTCAAAATGTCATATACAACAAAATGTAAACTAAACACCTTATAAACCTAAGGTTTGTAACCCATCTAAAACTTGGAATGCGACTTCTGGTGTGTATTTTAAATAATAGGTTTTTATTATTATTTCAAAGTCATGTCCCTGTAATACAAGTGTAATTAATCTCAAATAAGTTAGAGGAAATCTGAAGAATGTTTAGAGTTACAGTGATAATGTGCTGGAAATGCGTGAGGAGTCACCAGGGCACAAAGGTAACAAACTGAGAAGACAGAGAGCTTATGCAGAAATAAAGTATTTTGGTTGCCTAGAACTTCAGCAGAGCAGATGATATGAAACCACCTGCCCTAGTGTTTGCTATTTACAAAGAGCAAGTGTTGCCAAAAGCAGTGATGTATGTACAGGGTTTGCAATAACCCATGGAATTAAATGGCAGTGAAAGAACCTGTGGCATTCATCCAAGGAATCTGAAGGAGCTAAAGAATTGCTAACTGAATTCCTATTAAAACTTAAGTAATTAATCAGCAAAACGTAATACAATAGAGGAAAACTGAAGGTAGCCAGCTTCGTACAAAACTGTTTTGGGGGAAATGGTTCTGAAAATGATTCCAGGAATTAGAATGGTGAACCTTCTTTGGTGTCAGGAAACTTAATTGATAAAATCGTTAAAGATAAAAAAGCTATAAAGAATCTGGTTGAAGTAAGATTCTAAGGAGAAAGCGCTGTGACTCTTGCAACAGTATATCTTGCTGCTCCAGGCTCATAGTATATTTTAAAGGTTAACAATTTAATGGAGAAGATTGGCGGTGCAAGTATAGGCATCGTTTTATCAAAAAGGTGTGAGTTCCACAGAAAATATAAGACAAGGTTATTAGACAGTAGCTAGTAACATAACTAATTATGCAAAAAAGAACTTGATAATTAAGGTGACAAAACTAAAGCCAACCTGGGGAAAAACTAGGCTGGTGATAGAAAGCAAAAGATATAATCAGAAAAATAAGAGAGCCACTGGAATGTCTGAGGATCACTGTGGTCCTCTTGTTCTGACACAGCACAGTGAGCAGGTCTTGCTGCCTGAGACACTGTGTAAGACGTGCTACGTGCTTCCCTTCCTGCCCCGTGCCAGCCCACGGAGACACAGCAGCCGGGGACAGCACTGCTGCAGAGCTCTCTGTGCTGCACCCTATTGTGAGTCTGGTTTTGGTGGAGAGGCTAGAAGTGATGACTAATGACATCCCAATTTGCTGATGAAACAAAATAAAGCACTTTATCACTACATTTCTAAGATAAAAAACCAACCTCAAACACAGGAAGGGTCAAGGGGGAAAATGGCAATGATTAGAGGCGTGTGGGGAGCTTCTCTACAAGTAAATTATCAAGAATGGTCCAGATTTGCAGCTGATGAAAATTGGCACGGTTCCACTAGAATCAATGGCAGTGTGCCAGTTTACACCGGCAGAGAATCTGCCCCGGTGCTTTTTTCAGATGAAAACCCAGGGTGATTATAGCAGAGACCTACGGCAAAAGGCCAACATAATTACAAAACAAGGCTGGAAAGGTTAGGAAGTGCCAGAACTGACACTACGTGCGTCTTCAGAGATACCTTCTTTTCTGAGCGTTGGTTAAGATCAGTTTTTATGGTCAATGCAAAGTTGTTTCCTATTTTTGCTGTAGAATGCAGCTTTCTTGTGTTTTATGCTAGTCTGTTGCAGTCTAGCCCTTTCTCCTACCTTCTCCCTGTTCCTTTTCTATACTCCATTGGCATCCGGGAGGGTTTTTTTAACTATTGTGCTCAGGCACCACAGCGCAAAAAGGGGAGCGGTTGAGAGCGCAGGAGGCAGCTCGAATGCCCGTCGTGCTGTCGAGATGTGCCTGCTTGTCTGCCTTCATGCCCAAATCGGCTTTAAGTTGGGGAACTCCACTCCTGCCTCTCCGTCTCTGCAACATAAGCTTAGTGGGAGCTGTAAAATGATTCTGGAAAACCGGGTTAACACTTAGGTGGTTGGCCCACACTGAGCTTAAGGTGGAGTTGGCTGTGTAGTTAAACTGTCTGGGTTGTGTCACCCAGATGTGTACCCACAGGTCTTATAAACCGTAGCTTTTCTGATCTCGGTCCCCGGTTGCTGAAAAAGTCCTGCATAGACTTTTAGGACAAGGGAAGAGAACAGTCAACTGCTGGGGTTAAAATAAGGTTGGTGTGGTTTTATTTTCACAGCTCTCAGAAGATGGAACCATGTTAGCAGTAGACAGAGGCTTTACATCTGCCAAATTCAGCAAGACTCCCTTGAGCATGTGTAGAAGGACATGCTCAAATTTTATCTCTTTTCTGCAATTGTCACACCAATAATATCGGTGAAAGGCCCAAGTTTTTGAATGTAGACAAAACAGTTTTTCCACTCACATAGAAGTTTTTTACAGAAACTTTCCAGAAAATTTTCTTCCCCAGACAGAAACCTGGCATGGGGAACAGTTGAAGTTTGGCAAGCTTGTAAGCAACTGAAAAGATGTAATAAAGTGGTGTTAAACCGCTTAATTATAAACATAGTTACCAGCTAAATGATTTGCATAGTGAAGATGTGCTTGATGCAGCTAATTGCACTTCCTGATACTACCTGAAATAAAAGGTGAATTAATGAGAGGGAAACACAAAGTTAATGAGAGTTAATAAGATACGAGAAAATGTACATATAGATACATCAGTGTGGGGAGAGAGGGAATCCACATTCCTTCTGTAGAGCAAGCTACTGCACTGAGCGGTAATTTCTTCTAGAATTCATTTTTTTCCCTGTAAGATTTCAATTTGTTTTGTCAGAGAGGAGAGGAGGAGAGGGATGCCTTAGATGCTGGCCGTGGCATTTGCTTGGCATTGTTTATGACTATCATTGCCCTGTGTGCGTATCCAGTTTGACAGAGTATAAACCGTTCTGGGGGGATAGGTGTTACTCAGGAAAAGTTTCAGATGAGATCATGAGTATCCAAAACGAATTTTCTTGTCGTATTAGCTATGGACACTACACAAGTTCAGATAAACCCAAGATTTTTTTTCTCTCAGCACTGTATTACACAGTAATAGATGTTTTTAAAGGTTTGTTCCTTCTTCTAAAATAGAATTAATATTTTAGAGACTGGTGACCTGGCTATTGGTGCACTCTGATGCCCTAATATTTCTAATTTTAAATTAATTTTTCTCCCTATTGATTTTGAATATAAATTTTAAATTTCTATTTTAAATGCCTATTAAATGCGTATTTAGATTTCTATTTAATGTCTATTTTAATTTCTTAAAAGAGATATAAAAGATAGTAACCCTGTATCTTCATCCTCCCTTCCTATGATCCTGATATTTCAGATTAGTTTATCATCACAAAGTTGGAAGAACCAGTAAAAGACTTATTTGTATAGGAGACACAAATTCTGTTGCTAATGATGTGGTAGTGTTGCATCTGTACCTGTGTGAGGTTTATGTGCCTGAGAGAAAATAAATATTTATTTCAAGCGTATCTGTTAATCTAAAAAAAGTTATTAAGTCTCTTTACATATGTCATTTCCCTTAAGTAGAGTTTTGCATTTTTTTTTTACCTAAAGGTTATACTTTGGACTTTGAAGAATGAGGAAAATCTGACATTCTGTCAAAAAATACACTAGCATTTATGGTAGCCATACAACTAAAAAAATAAATCACAATTTAGGTTTAACCTTTACACTGGCAATACTGATGGAAAGGTATCAAAGTAGTTCTTGTTGAATGAGATTTTCTCTCATGTTTAAGCCACCAATAAAACCCCCAGCTAAGCCCTTCGTAGGAAACTTGAGAATTGACTGATGGGAGTCACATGGTTAAATCAGTGCTTGTTATTCATAATTTATTCAATGGTTGATGGAAAAAAATTGTCCAATTATTTGACAAATACTGCTTGGCAAGATGATTTACAGAGAATAATGCAAGTATTTGTTGAAGAATTTAAAGTGACAAAAAATGCCAAAATTACGGCCTTTATTCTCAATGCAGTGATTAGAGCTGATTGAATGATATTCAGACAGTTTGACTAATTTTGAATAGTCCTTACACAGGCAATATTCCCATTGACTTCAGCTGGAATTTTGCCAGAGTGAGGGCTACAGGACTGGGCCTTTGAGTGTAAATGTCTTGAAAGGGTCCCTTTATAAAGCAGCAGCTTAAATTCTGAACTGCAATGAAAACCCATTTTCACTTTTCTCTGTTACTTTGCCTGTTCTGTGGAATTGCTCTGTATGAATGTTAATCCCATTCCCTCTTTATCAGTAGAGGGTGCTATGGGAGTTTTGTGCTCTCCAGTAGCCTTTTGTTTATGCACAGTTCAATCTAATTTAAGTTGAACTGACCATTTCAATGGGAGTCAAGTGTGTATTTAAATGGTGTGTGGGAGAGCCATAATTTAATGGCAAACCATTTCCTTAATTGATTCAAGTTAAAGAAGGGAGACATTTTAAAGTGGATAGTTTCAGATTCCTGGCCTCTACCCCCATACCCTGTTAAATGGGTCACTGAACGTGGTCTTATACTCTTATGTGAGAAATGATAGCATTTTCACATATTTGTGAAAGGCAGTTTCATTATTCCAAGTTACTTGATGAACTAATATTTTTAAATATAAACTTCAGTGACTTTTTAAAGTTCCCAGTTTTTAAAATATTAGTAGGACTTTAACAGAAAAGGGTGTTTACAGACCCCTGATGCATTCAGGAAATAGTTAAAAATGGAAAAATATTTTTTGGTAAGCCAGTATATCATATGCTTTGTTGCAAGAGTGTAAGGTTGTAAAGTCAAGTGCAGAGAAAACAGAAAATACATAGGTGTTCTTAATTCTGGTAATTTTTCTGATTGTTCATCCACATCCTGATAGAGATATTAAGTTACATGATTGCCTAGCTACTTTTTTCTATGAGACGTCTGCGCCTTTAACATATACAATAGACACCACTGAATAGGAGCTTTATGAAATGTTTCTTTTTATCTGAATTGCTCCGTGTATGCCATGGAATTATTTGCTGCACACCATTCTGTCCAGCATTGAATGCGTGATTATCGACTTCCTCAAGTACCTTTCTATAGTGCTACCGTAAGAGGGTAGTTTATTAATCCTTTGATTAATCACTGTTTGATGTATTTTTGCTATTTAACACACAGGGACAGAAAAAATGGTGAAATGCAAGTTAAAAGTGATGACTAATTTCATCAATCCCATTTGGGATGCCTTAAACCTGATACATTTCAGAACGCTTTGCACTTCTTGTAGCAAAAGCAGATGTGGAGCTGACTCCTCCTGCAGTTCTGAATTCACATCTCTTTCATAAATTGGATTCTGTAATCTTAGAAAATCTGAATTTTCAGAAACTCAGGGCAAGACCGTCAGAGTTCAGCAGTGAAATGTTCAGGGTTATCTTTTCAGCATCATATAGGCTGTGGTCAAAGCTGTGCAGACTCCAATACAGGAGGATGACATTTTTTAACCTTAAGACCATTATTTTTCCCTTTCCTCATGCACTGTCTGTCTTTCAACTCCTGCTGTAAATGGGAGAAGATCTTGAAGATGATTGTCTCATTTTCTGCAGACTGTGATAGGTTCCCAGACTACTGGCCTCTGGGTACACTGAATGAAATGGCTTCATGTGGATGAATGTCTAATAGTTAAAAACTACCGAGGTGCTGAGGTAAATTTATGGAGGGATTCCAGAGTGTTGGGTTGGTTTTGGGCTTTCTTTTTTTTCCAGCCTTAATATTTATAATGTCATCCTGTGAAGGGAAATAAAACTTCAAATGTGTTGGAAAGGTGATTGTAATGCAGCACCTAGAAACAATACTGATTGCCTGAGACACTGGCAAAGCCGAAATCCTTGGATGCGCTGGGCAGTCTGCTGCCATTTGTTCTTCATTATGTGGCCCAGCTTCTGCTGTGCACTTTGTAATCGAGCTGCTTTCCCCAGTCTTCCCAGAACTTTTCTGTCTGATCCTCATTGCACTGTGATAATTTGCAATACTCCTTTCTAACCATGACCAAGGAGAGGAAGGATAACAGACGGAGGCAATAAAAAGCACAGGAGGGGGAAAATTTACTGCTTTCATTGCTAGCAGTGGGCCTGGGGGCTGCACACAAGCCGCAAGGTTTGCAGAGCTCTGCCAGGGGATGGACCTGCAATTCGGGAGGACGTGGCGCTCACGCTCCAGATGGCCCAACAAGTTTAGGTGGGTGGGGCTTGCTTCTTGTTATCTGCTCTACAGTCAGAATTTCCGCTCACTCTGTGTGGGCAGATTTGTAAAAGCTTATAACTTGGCTGAATCTGTGGACATTTTCACAAGAACAACAGAGTATTAACACTATGGCAACTGCTATGCCATGTTTCCAAATCCCGATCTGAGTCACGAAGGGAGCTGCAGCATCTCCACCAAACAGCTGTAAAAGGTGTTTTTTATTAAAAAAAAATGGCAAGGGGGAGGGGGAGAGGAGGGAGTGGGAGAAGCAATCTATTCATTCTCTCATCCCTGAGAAAGAGCTCAGATTAACAGTTACAGTTTTAGGTTAACATTTCCCAAAACTTTCAGCCTTAGAGTTATTTTCAAAACGTTCAGCCCAAACTGTTCCAGTTTGAGGAAGCTGTGAACTCCTTGAAAGATGGTCTTTTCATGTTTAATTAGGAGTACTGTCCTCTGCAGACGGTGCATTCTCTGCTGTAAACTGTAATCCTCTGGACGTGAGAACGTTCTGTTCATTACTTTTGTACTGACTCCTAATCCCTTTACGTATTTTGATTTACTCCAGTCCTTGTTATTTCCTGTCCACGTGCAAATCTGGTTTCCTCTGACATCATCAAAAGCCTTTTTTTTTTTTTTTTTAAAATAGCAGTTTGAAATCCAGAGGTGACTTCTGTCTTGTTTGAGGCTACTGCTAGAACAGGTGCAAGATGATGAGTTCCCCGAAAATACTTTTAACAGTATGAAAAAATGTTTGCTTTCTAAATTGAAGATTATCCATCTTCTTTGTTTGACTCTGTAACTAATCAGTGTGCTTCCTTCCAAACGTATTTAACTGGAAATTTTGATTATTCCTCATTTTCACCGTTGTATTCTTACTGTTTACAATAATAGAATTTTCTTGTAGATCAAGCTAATGTCATGCTTGTTTACAGGTCTCTAGAAAGTGATCTTCCTTTCCAACTACTAAGGAATAAGGATGTTACTGTTAAGGATATAATAACTGTGACATGGCTTTTAAGTACATGAAGAATTTCTGTATTGAGGTAGGTATTTAGGAAAAGTGATATAATATTCTTTTTAGACCTAGTGCTAGAGGAAAAGATTTGGCTTGTTATTTATTTGCTTATATTTCAGTGAATTGGAAGAGGATTTTCACTGGTGATCTGTAGTAGGACAATAGAGATGCAGAGAAAGTAAGTGAAAGAATTGAACCTCAGAAAATTTACTAGGAAATCTCTTGCTTTTACCCCATTAGATCGTTCATCCTGAAGGGACTAATAAAACTCAGTTGGTGTCCAAACCCATCATCATTTGAACAGAAAACAAAGCAGTTCATATCATGTCTGCATCCATACCTCAGTTGTGCGAGAGAGAGTGGTCATGCTAAAACTCTTCTGTTCTTAGGGCTTGACCTGTGCTTTTAGTTTGCTTAAAACTGATGTTTCCTGTGTGAGTGCATTGTCACTCAGGACCTTATAGGAAAAAATGCTTGGACATGTGCTAAACTCCCAGCCAGTGGGCCAGCCTGTTCATTTAATGTATTCTTAAACATCTGAATGTAGGTAAGATTTGCTTCCAGGTTTGACCCTTTGGCATCACAACAGGTTACAGTGAGTTAGGGAGGTCAGTGTCTGAGCCATATTGCTTGCATAGTCTTTGCCTGGAGCTTCCAGTGGTGGACTGTGACAGTTTATTCAGTGTTAATTCATCTTCAGAGGTGCCCCAGCTGAAGCTTGTAGGCATCCCAGATGATCTTATTATTCAAATATTGTGTATGTTTTTCTGTTTCTGAAGTCTCTGAATGAAAACTCAGCTTCTCAAAGCATTTTTGAAGGAGTAATTCTGAAAGGAAGTGTTATTTATAGCTGTATATTTTCAGATATGTGCTAATTTTTTGTTGATAAGGCCCACAAAATCTTGTATAAATAAAGGACTGATTCCTTCTCCAGTGAAGGTACTGTTATCTTGTAATTTGCTTTTGTATATCAAGACCATTTTGTAGACCTTTTTTTTACACCCATTAAAAAAGTTAAGTGAAGATGGAAATTTTTCATTGCATGTAAATATTAGGATGTGGATGTGTTTTTGCTGTAGTTCTCTTTAAGAGCTGCTGAATGCTGAAACATCAGGAGGAAATAAACTCCTAAACTGTACTTGCTCATCGGGGGAGCTGTCTGGTGACGTTCTGTAGCATAGAAAATTTTTTGTTTTATTAATTTTTGCTGTTGTAAAAGTCTCTTTAACCTGCATTTCTGCAGCTTGCAATAAGGAAGCCAACAATTTTCCCATATGCTTTCCTAGTTTGTTAAGATCACCTGCAAAATTATTGGCACCAAACTTAATGCTGCTCCATCCTTTATTTTAATTATTGCTAAGATCTTCTGCCATGCCGTGTGTTCTTATTTTATATTATATCCAGTCTGAGCAGAAACTGTCCTCACATTGATCCTTGTGGTGACCTGCTAATCACTTCCCTTTGCTCTACACTTTTCCATTCACAAGGGCCTTCTTTCTTTGATATCCTCCCTGTCCAATAAACAGGTCCTTCCCAGTGCTGGGGATGTTTAACTTTTAGATTAGGGTATGAAAAGGTTTTAAATCTCAGGCAAATTGTATCCAAATCTGTTAAATATCAACTTTTATCAGATACAGACTGGTTATAGTAATCTGTTTATCCCATTCTGTATCTCAATTATTTCTGATTGCATCCCACCAACTTTGCTTCACCTTACCACTAAATAATATCGCCTATTTTTAAGGATTTTGATTATTTTTTCCATATATTCTTGTGTTGAAAGCATTTGAGCATTATTTTCAAGAAGGATGGGAAAAAGTGGCATTAAAGGAGGAAAAGCTTACATGGATGAAGGAACTGAAGATTGAAAGAAGGAAAGAGAAAGTGGAGTAGTCTAGTTATTGATCTTCCACACAGATCAAAGATCTAAAGGCCTGTATTTTCAGAGGACAGAGCACTTACAGTGTGAATTGGGAAGAGTGCAAAACTGGGTGCTCACCTTCTGATAAATCTTTAGGAATAAACACTTTGCAAATAAATAAAACAAAATGGAAAGACAGTTTGAAAAAACTAATTGGAAAAAAAATGTATAAGGTTTTTCTTCATATGGTTTAGTGTGTTTGCTAGATACCTTGCCAGCTTCTGTCAGGAGGAACCAGGCAAAAGAGGACTCCTTGCATATATATCCTAGTCATAGCCTGGTGTGATTGTTCCTTATTTTGCAATAAAGCCTTATAAGGAACTAAGACTTCATTAAAAATAACCGAATCTCATCAATCTGCTGTTTCCTTTATGCTAAAGGCAGACTGGTTGGAAACCAAAAAAATCTGCCATTCAATAAACAGTGTAGGAAATTCCAGTTTCTCCTGCTTATGGAAGCTTAGACTTATTCTAAAGGCCTCCTGAGGTCATTATGTATTGCATTATCTCCCAGTGCCTTTATACTGGGAATTCCAGGAAGTCATTTATCTCATGATACAATAGCCTTTGGTCAACAGCTTGTACCCTTTGTAAGAAAAGTAGATAATGGCCAGTACTAACAATATTGTCCTGGGAGTATGGGTTGTAAATTCCTCCCAGGAAGTCGCAAATACCTGGGTATCTAACATGAGTACTAACTTCTTTGAGGGTAGCTTGTGTATGGCTTTGTGCTTGGCAGTGACAGTGGTGTAGATACTGTGCCAATGCACATAAAGTTTGAGTAGATGATTGCCCGCGTAAACTCCACTCAATTACTGACCACTCTTCTCTAATGTGGAAAAGTGTGGTGGAGAAAGTTGTCCACAGTACACTAGCAAATCCATGACTGTTCTTGAATGTTAATCAAGGGCAGCTGATACTTTGCCATTGTGAATAGTCTTTCATAATGCTGATGTTATCAGGTTGCTGCTTAATTCCTCATCTGTCACCTTCGACCTTATCCTGGTGCTGGCTGAATAAATACACACCCTGCCTTTGTAAGCGTTTTTAGAACAGTCAAAAGAATTTTCTTATATTTCAGTTTTTCTGTCTGTAGTTACCCACTGTCATTCTTTAACGAGCCTGTTGATGTCACATTTGTGTCCTCCACATAAGTGAAAGAACATAGCTGAGATTTGAAGTTCAGAATGAAGTTCAGAAGCATGGAGTGTTTTGATGTTCACTACTCTCTTTTCTACTGCGTTAAAAAAACCCAAACCAACCAAAACACAAAAAAAACCCCACCCCAAAGCAATTCAGCTTCTGTTAGGTTTTTATTTAGTGCTTGGAGAAACCCTGAGAATTACTTTCTGGGAATTGATGTCTGTCATTCAGCCTCAGCTGAATAAGTAATATTGGTACAGGTAGGGGCAGCAAACGCTATGGGTAACACTGTACTATCCCATCCCTGTTTCTCCAAGACTGTGTGTTAAAACCAGCAACCCTAGAGAGACATGGTATGGATCTGGACATGGAGATCCATGATTCACACAGCCTAATCTTCACTTACTTGGTGCTTTCTGTTGCTTGAGGATCCTTGAAAGCCTAAAGGCAACAAGCAGCAAGAGTTAGGATCCGGATGGAATTTGGGATGTAAGAATCTGTACCATGAGATATTAGGAGGTGAAGTATGACTACCAATGTGTTTCCTAGAGCTGTTGATGTGAATAATCAGAGGGGAAAGGAGCTGGTTTTGTTAATGACTTTAGAGATACAAAATACTCAAAAAAATAAGATAGTAACAGCACCTTGCAGCATCTTGTGACTTAGTTTAGATTGGAATGGCCAGTTTAGAAGTGACAATGTCTGTATTCCTTCAGACTTGGGGATCTCAGAGGTATGTCTTCTTAACAGTCTGTTCGTTCTCAGATCTTTGCCACTATGTTCCTGTTTATCTGCCAGAGTGAAACTCTTAAATGAATTAAATTCTTTGGAAGCCACCTGTGGAAAACATAGCAAATTTTCTTGACTATCCAACTTGAAGACTCCAAGAGTTGGAAAATGCTTTAGTTAGTATGTTTTTGTTGGGAAGTGGGAAAATTAGTGCAGTACAAGTGAACTAAGGAACAGAGTTTCTAGGTAGTTACATTCTTAAATAAAATACAGAAATATTTTGTGATGTCTTTGCAATCTGTCCAGTACTTTCAGATGGATTCGGTTTAGGTAAGGTATGGTATCCTGTATCCAACCCTTAAGCAGTAACATGATGTTACTTAATGTTATATTTTGTTGGTAGCCCTAAAACTTTCCTCTTATGGAAAGAAATTTCCCAGACTATATTCCCACAAGAAGTATGTTTTAATATGGATATCCCTGCTCCTTTTTTCTCTTCTGTTCAAAGAAAATGTCAGCTCTCTACAATTGGCCAGGAAGCATTTGTAAAAGGTTAAGTGATACTACAAATATTCCTTAATTGAGTTTAGGTGCATTCCATGCATTTTTACACCAGCATCAAAGAAAACATCTTTCCAAAGATAAGCAGCTTCTTCTCATATTTCAAAAAATCATCATGTATTTTCATCAAGCTTTCAGGAATGAAAGCTACTGGACTGCAGTGTTGTCATAATAAAAAAGAAAGGTGCATACAGAGGTACTGTGATCCGACGGTGACAAGTGCTGAGCAAATAGCACGTGAAGATGTCTTCCTAGCTGACAGCATCCGTCTCCATCAGTTATTGCTCTTGTACTGGTTCAGATATATTTGATCAACTTTCAAATGATTATCCTGGCAGAAGCAGGTGAAAGCAGTCATGATACTTTGATTCAGAGCAAAGTACAAGGTAGTCTGAAGGAACCTTTCATTAGCAGCTGATACTCAGTTGACAGTGAGATTCATATGAGGAAGTTGGGATGAAAAGAGTGTTCCATATCCCTCCTTTGTAAGAGAAGTTTGGTTGGGGTAGTACGGGCGTAACGAATTTCTACTGGCTGACTTGTGTATTAACCCATCTGGTATTCAGATTTGCCACTGCAAGTTGTGCCTTCTGTTCTTTTTGTACCATTTCTTTGCATCATTTGTATTGAAAGTATTTTCAGTTAAGCAATATGGTTATTCTTTCACTTAGGTTCAGTTTTTAAAAGCAAATTTGAAACACACGTATTCCTGTGACAAAACTGATGCAATTGTCCATGTCCAATTTCAAAGCACTCCAGTTTCAACAGCTCAAATAAAACCCAAATTAAATCTTCCCAACAACCAATAACATTATGCAATTAAATAAATATTTTTTATTTTCCTTTGTAAATAATTTGACAGATTGATTCCAATTTCTGTGAATCTATTTCTTTTTCATAAGTATTCACCAAATCACACCTGGGAATTTAATTTCATTTTATGGTTTCTTCTGAGCTATTTCCCTGCTGTATCTTTGTTTTTCACTGTATACTTTGGGGTTGGTTACCTAGTACACATGACAATGGTTTTGCTTTCTGAGTAGGTGATATAGAGCTGTTGATGCACATCCCAAGGTGTTCACATCAAGTATGAGCCTTTGAAATATTCTCCACTCATGCAAATGAAAAAGAATTGAGGTGAATATGCATAAATAATGAATAATAAGATTAGAAACCTAGTTAGTCTGAATAGTTTTTGGAATAAGAATACTTTTTTTCTGTATTTAACCAGCATTAGTGTTAAATAATTCTGTTGAAGAACAAGATTTAAATTCTTGTCAGCACTGAAGCAGATGAGGTTATGCCAGTAACTCCAGTGTGGTTATGGTTTCAGTGTATGTTTCATTTAAAAACTCTTGGAACATGCGTCCCCCTGCCATTCAAAGCCACTTTAAACAAACAGAAAAGAATGAAGGCTCCATAACACGAATGAGAATGAGGCCAGTGGTGTATTTTCATATCCCTAATATCTGTGCCTCTTCAGCATTCACATATGTCTTTGTCTCATGTTATAATTTCATGCACCTTCCATTTCTTGTACCTGACATCTACTGCTCATGTCTTTTAATCTGTGTCCATCTCTTCGTCACCTGTCAAACTTTGAGTGACATAACCTAGCTTAATCAGATGGTTGGGTTTAGTTGGCTACTAAGCTTAGCTGCTGACTGTTGTTATCCTATACACATCTGAGAAAGAAATGCCTTTGGTATTATACCACTTTACACTTTTGCATTTTATTAAATATTTGTATTTTGTCATTATTCCATCCTATTAAAAATTCACTCTTCTGCTACGAGGAAATGTGATTTTAAAGAGTAAATAGATGCTTATGCAGGCTTTAATGGTTGTACTTTTTGCATTTCCTCCTACCAGTTCCGCCACTGAGACAAACTCTTTAGTTGAAGGCTGATTGGAGAAGCTGAGCTATGAAATAGAATAGAGAGGGTACAAATGGCAACCAAACCCATAAGTTGAATATTTTACTGTGTCACATTTACACAGTTCCGTCAAAATTGGATTATCACCTCACCTGAATAAAAAATAATGAGATATTAAAATAAAATTCTGCAGAGCTACATTCTGCAGGACTTATTCTGCTTTTTTATATTAAACCCAGGAACTCGTATGAATAATTCACATTTTCTGCAGTACCTTCTCAGTTTTTCCTGCAGTTGAACAAGACCTACCATGAATCAATGTTTAATTACTTATAGAATTGTAAAAGGGTTCCATATCTTATTCTGGACACACGTGCATAATATTGTTCAGTAAGCATGTGAAAGTAGAGTTCTCTTCCAGTATCAATACAGAGTAACAGAGAGCACAATTAACTAAAATGTGCTCCTACAGGCAACACCCTCAATGAAGTATTCCTTTAGAGACAAAATTATTAGGATCTAAAAGGTCTCAGCTGCTTTGTGGCTGTTGTTCTGGGCTTGTACACTTAGGTTTGCAGTGAATGTCTGATTGAGAGCCCTGATATCGTCAAAGTTTATTATCTTAGTAGTCCATTTTTATGGTCTTTGTTCACTGCACTTGCAAATACACCTGCTATGTCCTGACAAACTAGCAAAAAGTGTACTAGGAAAGGCCAATAAAACCATTTGGGTTTTATTTTCTGTAATAATGAGCTGCATTATTGACTTTCTATTGTTTTTTGGTGAGGAAAATTTGTTATAATCTATCTTACATTGCTTGGTGGTAGTGTGGTGCTCAGATCAGCTGTTGTAAATTAAACATAGAGCGTTTGCCTCAGAGGAGATACCTGGTTCCCAATGCAACAGGTATGAATAAATTAATGACCTTTCTCCTAACTCCTATCAGTGTTCTCTTAATTCCGCTCTAGTTTCTGACTGCACTGTCAGCAATGGAAAGCTTATTAAAACTAGGAATTTGTGAGATGCATTTGGTGAGGCTATTTTGAATATGAAATAAATTTTGATGCAAGAAGGTACACAATGAAAGTGGAATCTTTGAATTTCTGACCCATACTGTGCCACCAAATTCCTAATTCTTTATTACATGTCACAAGATTTGAGAGTCTTCATTGGGTTTTTTTTGACAGTGGCACATTAGAGACCAACTTAGGGTCTTTGATCCATAAAATGTTCATATTCATTCTCAATGCTGAGTGAAGAAAGGATATAAATCCCAAAGGCAACCAAATATACATCAATAAAATTCTCAGGCACTACACCAATTCAGGGAGTGGGGGTCTTCAGAGAAGCAGCATTTTTCATTCCCACAACAGATTTACTGGTCATCTTGCAGATATACCACTTCAGATGACACTGGAGCAGCACACAGCAAAATGGATCACAGATTTGGGGCATCTTGTCTGTAAGAGGCATTTTCCTTATGGTGACATCCCCTGCAGTGCAGAGGCCTGCCCAGGTTCCACTGTCTGTAAGTAAGAGTGGGATATTAAAAGGATAGCACAGACATTGAAATTCTTGCACTAGAAAATTTGCAGTAAAAAGCTGTTTTCTTTCACCTGTGTTTACTTCTATGGCATGTCCTTTTGCCTGCACAGTCGGAGTGATCATTATCAATTAAAAACCAATAAAACATATACCTCCTCTTCAGGTTGTCCAGAAGAGGACATGTCCCAGCATGACATCCAGCACCTCGCTGCCACTGGGAGAGGTCACATTTGGAAAATGCTGGTTGCTCCTATGCCTTTGGGATGGTTATGTGCTGCAGTATTCCTGAAATTCAACCTGATATTTTCTTTATTTTACCATGTGTATTTTCCTTCACTGAGGTTGACTCCAAGGAATTTTTTTGGCCTTTCTCTGAGAAAGGAGGACACCCAAGGCTTTTCTTGCAGTTTATATACATGAACATGTGAAGAGAGAGCAGGCAGAAAGTTTAAATGCCACCACTTGTAAAGTCTAAAATTGTAAATCCCTACAAAGTAAGGCTAATTAAAGTTCCTGTCTTCACTAACCAACTATTCATACTCTGTCTTACTCCAAAAGCACCAGGTATGTGGGGGATTAGTGAGTGCCTGCATTACCAGATATCTGGCATCAAGTAACCAAGCAAGATGTCCAAACTTCTGTGATTCATTGGAGCTGTTTATATTTTTCCAGCTGGAGTAGGCATTCCTCAGCTCTGGGAAAGCAGGGAGGGAGCTACACCATGCCTCCAAATCCCGTTTACTTTCTCCTTTCCCAGAGGAGAGAATCAGTTTGTTGAGAGACAAGGTGGTTAGAAGTTAATTGCAATTTAATTACCCCTGTGTATACCTTGGCAACTGAAGGAAAAGACGGCCTGTCAGTTACTATCTTCATGCTTTCAAAAGTAGCCCAGTGATGCTTTCAGAAGAGGTCTGTAAAACTGGGGGGCACTTTTTACACATACACTGAATTGGGTCCCCCAGTCTTGCTCTCGCAAATGCCAGGAGGCAGCATGGGCTTTTTTTGGGGAAATTTGTTGCGTCTCTGACTAGAACTCTAAGATTGCTGAGATCAAATTAGATATTTTCATCAATCAGTTAACACTACTGAAAATATTAATAGTTTTATTTATTATTCCTATGGTGTAGACATGTAGGACGAAGTCTTCTTTCCTCCAGGTGGTAACCAAACATGAAATAAATAGACAGCTTCCCTCCAAAAGAATTTAAGATTTTAAATATTCTCTTAAAAGGGGGCAAGTTTGCAGACTCACAAATAAACCTCTGAAAATCTGACCTATGGCAACGGTCTGTTTTAAAAACAGTATAGACACTAGGCTGATGAAGGCTGCATTTATCAGGTGTTTACTGTGCCATTAACTTAAAAATATCATTATTTATTGTGATATGATTTTAATTATTACAATTAAATATTGGGTTGGTTTAGCGGGATTGGGTGTAATTGGATTTTATAGAAGCCTCCAAGTTCAAATATTTATCTGAATTCAAAAGCGCGTGTGTCGGTATAAGACTGTAGTTTACTCAATATACCCAGTTCAGAGGTGGGGTGAAAATATGCGTAACAAAGTAAATGTTAGAACCAGCGTTTTCTGGGGAAGATTGATGTGTAGTAAATGCATCAGAAGACATGACTTTCAGGAATCAAGTGCTGCTTTTTCTGTTGTTGTTTTCATTGTAAAATGTTTTAAATTCTTGTGTGAAAAGGGTAAATGCTTAGTATTAGCTTGTTCCCATTTCTTCTACTACCTCCTTGTTTAACCAGAGACTAATAATCACTTAGCTTTTGTATGGCTGGGTTTACTCATGGGTGTATTCACTATGAGTATTTTGTCAGAGGTATCTTTAAGTTCCATTTCTCTTTGAACCTGAAGATAAAAGGCTTTATTTTAATAACTAATTCCTGAAGCAACACTGACATATTAAGTAAAAGAGTACACAATTTTTATAGTGTCTTCTTTTAAAAATACTAAGCCCTGAATGTATTTTAGGCATATATTTTCTCCTTCATATTTAAAGAAGAGGAAGGATGTATGCTACTAGAGTTTTGAAATACAAGAATTGCTGATCATAACACAGTGCGTGCACCTACAAACAGTGCTCTGCAAGGCTCTGAAGCCTGTGGACTACTCATTTTAAACTGCAAACCACAGAATTTAACCCCGGACCCACTTTGGGATAGTCTGGCACTACCTGAACAAGGTCCTCAGGGAAAGTGGCAGGAATAATACCTTGTACTTACAACACCTTTTCACTGGAATAGCTCTTAGTAGTGCATTTAGCAGATGGGGAAATTGAAGTACAGAGGAAAGGCGAGGCTCCAATGCAATGAGATGCTAAAGCACATCTTCATTATGAATGGATGTACTTTAACTTGAAATTAAGCATATGCTCACATGTTGTGCTGGTCTGGGGCTGAATCACTTGTTTAAGGTCATTCAGAAGACAGTTCCAGCATTAAGACTATTGGAATCGGTTGATTGTTGCTACTCCACTCTTCTCCTAGATTGTGGATACCATCAGCAGCAGAGATGAGAAAACGCAGTCATTAGAAAAGAATAAACCTGACCAGCAGGTGGTTAACACTTTAACAGAATGTGACATTTTCTGTCTTTACTAGCATTAAACAACCAAGAGACACTGAGGGACATGGAAGAGAATATACAAGGAGAAAAAAAAAAATGCAGTTAAGGGCATGCCATGCCCAATTCAAGACTTATGTGTATTGAAGAAACACCACTGAACTCTCCTGAGAAAGGTTTTTAGTAATAATGTGACATTGAGAGGTGATGTGTTTATTATGCTCTTTGACATTAATCCTCACTAATGCTAACTAAAGTTTTGTGCATGCAGGTCTATGGAATAAATGTGTGCATTTGCCGTAGAATTCCTGCAGACCAGTAGCTTTTGTTACAGAAAAGCATATAAAGTTCAACAGGCACTTCAGCAGTAACATCTTTTTTATGCTTTTGTAAAGAACATGTAAATTGTTCAGTGCAGTGTGTTTGTACTGCTAAGATACTTTATTGATATCAGGTTGCCCCAAAGTCCGGCTTTGGGCTTTGGAAGGGACCAAATGGTTTCTGGAGTTGGGGGGTTTTTTTGCCTTTTTTTTTTTTTTTAACAGGATTAAAGAATGTAAAAGACTATTTGTATTAAACAGATTAAGCTGTTAGTAAACATGTCCCCTTTAAATTAAGTGGTGGTGAAGACAAAGAAAGTGCTTTGTTGTTGTCAGATGGATTTGTCTTAAGTCAAATGGGCAAACAAGTTAAACATCAGCCCTCTTTAAATCCCTAATGGCTGTGCAGATTAAATCTCAAAAGGTCTGTAAAATGAGTAAAAAAATTAAATTGCTTTACTTCTTCCCATCATTTACTTTGGCTAAAGCATTTTTCTTCTTCCTTTTCTTTTTTCTTCTCTTTTTTAATTCTCATCCAGCTTTAGAGAACTTTGTTTTCAAACTGCATTAGCATACAGACAAATATTAAACAAGAATTTCACTTCTCTGCAGTCTTGTCACTTGTGATGAATACATCCTTGCTCGGTAAGTGCTGGTGACACATCATTGTGGCAGCTTCTGCCTCTCAACAGAAGGATAATTAATCTTGCTATCAACACTCCTAAACAGGGACAGCTAGTTCAAAGTTTTTTTCCATAGAGCTGCTTTGTGTGGGGTGGGATGCCTTCATCTGAAATGGCTGTCTGTGAATCATGGCCTTCCTGTGATTAGCTTTTCTTTAATGCTGGGGGTGTTGATGTTTGTGGGAACAACAAAATGAGCAGGCTTTGTGCTGTTCTGACCTAGCACTTTTGTGCCTTAATAAAGTGGGTGGGTTCAACATGCGATTCAGAAAAGATACCAAGAACTAAGATGGCCTTGTAGGAGTGTGGAAGCGAATTCAAGATTCTTCTTCCATCTGACTGACTACAGTGGGAATTTGGGTGGTTTAGTTTATGGCAGGAAGAGATCTGGGGTGAACACATTGCTTATACATACCAGCTATGAAAACATATTCTGTGCACATCCAACAACTGTCAACATGGGAAGTATTAGAAGGAAAGACTGCTAGCTAGCTCAGCATTTAAGACTGAGTATTCACAACTTTTTCCCCCATGAATTTCGTCATTCCAGCAGCTCTGTGATGATGAAAATCAACCAACAGAGTATTTGCTCCAATTGGATTTTCATTCCGTTTGTTAATGATAAAGAAACCCAACTTCATGCATATTAAAGGAGTGTTGATTGAAGGTCACAGAGGTGTTAGCTGTGGTGTCCTGGCTAAATTCCAGTTGGCTAATTACAATCTGCCTTCCTAAAACTCCCTTGTAGTTTCATTATATAGATCATTAGCTCTTTATATTTTGTTCCAAACACTTAGTAGCATGGCTTTATTTTTGGTAAAGAGCTTTCACTGTTCGTGTTGGTTCATCAGAAGGCAAACAGTGAAGCCAACTTTCTGACTCTTTGAATGTGATATCAGTGATCTAGATATGGGATTTAGGTGGGAATACATCTAGCTCCAGTAAAAACAGCTGAGGCATATTTTACGCTGTCATGTCACACTCATCAGATGGCACACATATGAAAAGGTGTATCTTTTTTGCTATTTTCTTCCAGTTATCTAATCTTGTCTTTTGACGTGATTTTTCCCCTCACTATTTCCTTTTTGAATTACCTACTACTTACTTCTGCTTGCCTGATATTTTCTACCCTTTTGACAGGCATTCTTGTCCGGAAGGGTTTGTTGAACCAAGCAGGTCAGATGCTCAATCTCTTCTTGCTGCTTCTCTTACACCAGCTGGTTTTTCCAAAATCTTGTGAGGTATCTGTGGCACTTCTAAAGGGATCCTGCTGGGAAACAGGTAGGAATAAATTTTCTATCTGGTGGTGCAGGATACGATTTCTCTCCACCCCAGACGCACTTGTTTGGTCAGGCCTCCCGAAGCTCTTGGTAGGAGAAAGATGGGTTCTGCACTTGGTTCTGAACTGGAACAATCATGTTGCAGCTTGCAGAGCTGATGCATAGTTTGGTGGTGTTTGGTATCTGCAGTATCACACTTAACAGGGGTCACACATCAATGGTGGTGTGCAGTAGTAGCAGGCTGGGATCAAATTTGGCTGTGGTCTGTTCTGACTTTACTCTTACACACCACTCATGATTTTTGGTTGCTGAAGGTCCACTGTGAACACTGATGGGGGAGAAGCAATGAAGCAGCTATTTAGAAATGGGTTCAAATGCAGTTGAAATAATTGGCTCTAGAGATTAGGTCCATGCTCTTAATTGAAAAAGGGAAGGTAAATGATTTTATCAATTATTCAAGATGTTTTCTTTGTACAAAACCCTGAGGTTTGTTGTAAGTATACGTCTTAATATAGTGTTTTTATTGAACTATTAAATGTAATTAGAAACCAAAGGTAAACGGTGTCTCAGTGAGTCAGGAAAGCCACGGAGGAGCTCAGTGGTGTCTGTAGCTTTCTGAGCAGTCAGTTCCCCATGAAGCCATCTAAGGGTGATTAGCTCTTTACTCATGCTTACTTCAACTTGTTTCTAACTAATGATGATTTACCATTTTGCTAAATGCTAAGCAGCATTTGTTTGACAGAGTGCAAAGTGCAGGCTTAGAGAAAAGCAGGTAAAGATTCACTACAAAGGGCCTGTCAAAATACTTCTAAAATATACTGTCATGGTGTTAAACAATTTATTAATAAGCCTATTAATACCCAAGGATATTTTTTTGTCTGTGTCTTGAGGTTCTGTTAAAAACATCAGTGTTTAAGATGCTATCCACACAGGCTTAATGCCAGGGAAAGCAATCCCATTAAATTGGACCTCATAAATATTTCATGAGGTCCAATTTAAAATTAATCTTGGCATGAAGCCAAACCAGGCAGTATATTTGCTACTGTATTAAAAAGAAGCAGCAGATGAGGTATTTTTTCATAATAGTAATCTGACTGGATTTTTTGCACAACCCTAACAATATTTTTAATAATACAGCTGTTAGTTTTGGCAGGAAGAAATGCATTTCTTTCATCACCCGTTCATGCAAGAATCATACTGCAACTAGCGTATTTTAAATATCATTGTAGAAAATGATTTTTTTTCTGGTGATGATATCTCTCATTTCTGAAAAAAAATTTCACCTTGATACTTGCAAGGAAATAAATAGTCAGATCTGTAACTTAACAGTGAGAGTGTAGGTTTCTTTGGGAAAGGGCTATGAAGTAGTAAATTTTCAGAAGAGATTTAGGCAAGTAGGAAGTTTTCAATGTGATTTGAATCTGAAGTACCTAAGCCAACTGGGAAATAAAGTTTAGAATTTTAAGTAATTTTGATAGGATTGTGAAATTTACTTCTGGTCACAGTATTAGTAGGCAAATTGGCAGAACTGTGTTTTGACAGCAGTTGAGACAGTAAAAATATACCCCTAGGTATGATGGAAATCTAGGAAAACCTTTATATATTTTTCAGAGACAATGCCTCCTGATTTAATGCCTCTTTGAGTCAGTCAGGGTTTTAATCGGTGGATACAGAATCAGAACACATAAAACATAGGCAGAGAAAGGGCAACTCATTTACTTTGCTCATTTAGGAGATCAGATGGTTCTGGGGGACTGCCTGATGGGAAAAGAATTCAGGCTGCAAAAAAATCATTGCTAAAAGAAAAAGTCTCTGACTCTTGGCAATAAGCATCAGATGAGGTCTCTGAAGAATTGCTCATTTTTGACAAGAATATTAGGAGATTCTTTCTTTTCTGTCTTTCATGTATTGCTTGTTCTCCTAATCTATGACCAAATTCCAGTCTCAAGAATTTCCCTTATACATTTGGAAAACATTTGTGTGTGTGAGCAAATGGAATAAATAATAAATACAATGACAATATAAGAGCTGGAGTAACAGTTTGTGTTGTATGGCTTTAAAACTGGCTTGAGGATGAAGAAGAAAGCCTTTTATGCTAGAATAATTTCTGGGAGACACTGGTAAGGAACAAGATTACAGGGTGTTTAGAGACGTGTGTTTCAATAAGGAGCAATCACCATTCATATGCATACGTTTCATTTAAATGCATTATATACACTAGCAGATTGGGAGGCAATCCTGAGACATTGAACATAATTTATTTGGATTTGAAGAAAGCCTTTGCTTTTGTGCCTTACAATAGATTTGATTTACTAAGTCAGGAGCAAATTCAAATGGACTTGCATTTGGTAGAGGAAAGGGGAAGAACAATAATACCAGTGTGGAAATGGACAAGGGTAACGTGTAGGAAATGTCACGGGGTTCAGCTCACCTGACTTGCTGTCTGAAATTCTTGTTTAGAGTAACAGCAAGAAGGGGGAAGGGGAGGCTTCTTCAGATAGCAACTTGTGCCTCCTGTCTTAGAGATGAATTACGTACTCTTGTGAAGGTGGTGCTCTCCCCCATTTACTATAGATGGAGCCCAGAGACCTAGCTTGGACCAGATGCCTCATCTGAAATGAAAAGTGGTGAATCCCAAACTCATTATTGCCTATGTGTATTACGTGTCTCTTCTTGATTACAATCTATGAGAGACCTAAGGGTCCATTTAATTCCTCTGGACTCTTCTCCAGGAGGTCTTGGACTGGGCCTTCTAGCCTTATTGGTGGAAGGGAAGGAAATGAAGTGCTTCTTGTCAAGGAAAGGTGACCTTGACCAAACACTGTGTACACTGACAATACTGGATGGGTTATGCAGGGAAGGAGCGAACAGCTCTGGCAGCCAGCAGGGATTCACTGAGGATGGGTCATCTCCAAGCTGACAGTGAGAGCTAGTCATAGCTCAGCAGTGAGGTGTGTCATGCTTCAGCTACACACAGTAGTCTTCAAGATCTGCATTTAGACGAGTCTGTGAAGTATAAATAAAAGGGCATGTAAGAAACCAGAGGGTCTTGATCCTTCCAAGGAGGGGCATGTCATTATGGAGGAAGTGAAAGATGCAGACTTTTGAGAAGTAGGGATTTCATTAGTTTAAGGAACTCTAGCCCTAAGATTTTTTTGTTTAGAAAAATTTGGTCAAAAGTTGAATCTTGTTTAGCTTTCAATTTACTTTCCAGAGTTACAGAAGCACAGAATAATTGAGGTGGAAGGAACCCACATCTTGCTCAAAGCAGGGTCAGCTAGAGCAAGTTACTCATGGTCACGTCCAGTTGGGTTTTGAATATATTTGAGGACAGAGACTCCACAAACTCTCTGGGCAACCTATTCCAGTGTTCAGTCACCCTTACAGCATAAAAGTTTTTTCTTATATTTAAATGGCTCTGTCTTGTGTACACCACCTCATCAGGTATTTATAGACACATCAGGTATTTATAGACAGTGGTAAGGTCCCCCTGAGACATTTCTTCTCCAGACTGAAAAATCCCAGTTCTCTTTGCATGACAGATGGTCCAATATCTTAATCATTTTTTGTGGTTCTTTCCTGGGCTCGTTCCAGTGTGTCCGTGTCTCATAGTGGGGTGCCCAGCACTACAGGTAGCACTCCAGGTTTGCCCTCCCCAGTGCTCAGTAGAGGGAAAGAATCACTCCCTTCCAGCTGCTAGCAGAACTCTTCCTAGTGCAGGAACCTTTGCTGCATGGGTGCATTGCTGGATCACGTTACACTTGATCTTCACCAGGACCCTCCATGTCCTTTTCTGCTGCTTTCCAGTTTGTCAGCCAGGTTATAATCAGGTTATTCCTCCCAAGGGGCAGGACTTTGTGTTTTGCTCTGTTGAATTCCATGAAAGTCCTCTTTGCCCATTTCTCCAGCACGTGGAGGTCCCTCTGAATGACAGCACAACCATCTGGTGTATTAAACCCTTCTCTCAGTTTTGTATTATTTGTAAACTTGCTGAAAGTGCATGGTGTCTCATCTTCCAGTTAATGAATGAAGATGATAAACAGTATTGGCCCCAGCATCCATCCCTGGGGTACCCCACTGGAGACTGCCCTCCTTCATGCCAGCGATCACAACCATTTGAGCTCAGCAGTTCAGCAAGTTTTCAGTTCACCTCCCAGCTGGAGTACATGCAAGGTCATGGTAGTGCCATTGTTATGAATCTCGTCATTGCTTTTAGCACTGATCCTTGTCCAGTCTGGATGCTGTTCACAATACCTTTCGCTAGATACCAGATTTAAATACCCAGATATAAGAAGCTAGTTTGTCTGCAGATAATCAGCTGGTTTCATCTGCTTTTTCCTGCTCCTTTCTTGCTAATATACTCTCAACAGCAAGCAACCCTGTTTTCTTCTTTGCCCAGGATGTAAATTTTAACTAATAAAGACCTTCGTCAGTTATGCCAAAGAATGGAGAGCCTGCAATGATTAAGAGTGAAGATGAGAGCTCATATTTTATCAAAGAAAGGATACATTGAATGGTGGTAAAAGGATAACCTAGCTGGATATGTAAGAAGGATGAGAAAGAAATTAAATAATACAGGGTTAGTAAAAAGACAAATCTGCTGTAATCTGGAAGCTCATCTACTCAAACTGACATAGAAAGACTGGAGTCTGCTAGTTAACAACAGGATGGCTGTGATTCACCAAAGAGACTGCAGAAAAGGCAAACAGAAAGTCTTAGACACGGTGTTTCCAGTAGTGATAAAGGGTATTAATGTCATCACAAAAAGCATTGTTAAAACCTAGCAAACACAGTGCTGTAAGTATATATGGCTTCTCTCTGTAAACCTATCAAGGGAGGAAAAACACTAGGGCTATTGAAGATTGAAGATAATGTTGGCATTAAAGTAAATGGGTTTAATCATCCATGAGTAAGGCTGGCAATATGAACATCATTTGTAAGTATCAGAAAGAGCAGTTAAAGTTCTGGAGCCACCTCCCATTACAAACTGTAGGGAGATAAAGATTTAAATAGGTTAATGATGGAGCATGCTCTGTTTATAAAAGCATATAATGCAGTAGCCTGTGACAGCTCACACTATGTCCCAAGAGCTTTCTTGTAGTAAACATACTGCTCAAATCACAAGAGGTGAGATTCAGTTGCCTAGCCATAGGTGCCTTTTGAGATACCCTAGGGTATTGTGGCTGGGCTCCATTCAGCTGCCACTCCTGAAGGGTGTAGGTCTCTCAAATCCTGCGTCACATCTGATGGGTGCCAGGTGGATGCTGAAGAGTATCTCAAAAGGCATTAGATGCTTGTGTCTGGGCAGCTGAATCAAGCCCTGAAAGTCAATAGAGGAGAAGTTAGGAAAGTTAAACTCAGATTTGCTTATCTCTGGTTTGTAGTGGTAGTGAAATATCAGCACATTATGCTGATACAGTGTGCTCTTGCATCATCTCATTAGCGTTGATATGTGTTTAAGGTATTTTTTCTTATGAACTCATTAGAAACGAAGGTATTAAAACTACATGAAGCACAGGAAGTTTGTGAGTTATGTAAAGAAATATCTACCGCTGCCAAATACTGAAGTACGCTGCAGAGGACAATGTAGGAGCAGCCAATACAATACAAACCTTTTTTTTTTTGTTACTATCAGGAGTCTATACTGTCGTCTTGCCTTCTACAACTCTTTCTTCAGTGACCAGTGTACTCTCACAAATTTAAATTGAGGGCTAAACAGTGACATCTGTAATCCTACTTAAATGTATCAGCTTCCTGAGGTGCCAGTATATATCTTTTGTTATAGTGTTAAGAGTATAAGCCCATTTTAGTTCTTTGGTACCAATGAATGTCTCTCTTAAATTAATAAAATATAGGATGACTCCAAAGCCTACTGAAATGAGTAAAATCAGTTGAATGTTATATTGATTTAGTGAGATTTAGGACAAGCTATGCATATGGAAATAGGATTAATTAATTTTTATTGACTGCAACATAAATGGAGAAAATTCTCCCAGATGAGGCAGAGGTGCCCTTAGAAGTGGGACTGGATGATATTTAGTGAAACTTTGGAGTTGATATTAGATAAATTTGGCACTTTATGAAAGCAGATCAGCATTCCATTCAAGTTGTCATGCTCGCCTTTCAAAAGTAGACTTTTATCTTTTGCCTTCAGAAGGAAAGTGTGTGATTTTTGCAACCAGGTGTTTCTGACCATATGCCAATATTATTAATATCAACACATTAATGATATTATTAGAAGATCATTCACCCTGCATAAGGACCTACACAGCATTTGCAGCTTCATATGTTAATGAGCTTTGGGGATAAGATGGAAGTTGAAGTAGATTTGTATCTCTACAATAGCATGCAGTGTCCTGACAGCATGCTTCTGTTTCTCCATTATATGGGGGAAGATTTATACCAGACTGCCAGCATGCAAAGTTGAAAGCGTTATCTTTGGCTATATGTTTTATAGGGGAATTTTTTGAATAGAAGGAACTTGCTTGATACTAGATAAGATACTCTGTGGAAATTATGGAGCTGCAACTCAGGTATGCCAGTTGTAAGCTACACCTGGGAAAGCATTTGACTGAGTGGAGTGGCGATGTCTACTTATGATAGTTCAAGAATGTGTATGAGATAGAGGTGATGTAGCCTATACTATCGAAGCTTTCAGTTTTGGAAGTGGTTTAGTTTCACTTCTGGCAATGCTTTACTGTTGCTTCTGTTCATTCTGTCTGTGGAGTTTCAGGGATGAGGCCATTGCAGAAGTATGGAGTTTATGGCTCTGCTAATCCAATTCTACACTAGTGATTTAGGTATTTAATGCATTTGTGAACCAAAGATATTTTAGATTTTCCACGACACATCTAGATTCAGACAGCATTTTAAGTTTGACTCACTTTATGGTGGGGGATTTTCTCTGTCTTTGAGATCTATCTCATTTCTCTCCTCTTCCCGTTTTAAAATAAACCAACAAACCACATATTGCCTTTAGACTGATTTCCTCTGCAGGTATATTTTTAGATTGACTCTTGTTACCTTATTATTCCTTAACTTACAGTATCCTTTGCTTCCTTTTGTATTTAGATGGCCCTAATGTGTTTTGATGTATTTACATTTCCATATGCAATCTTTTTTTTAATTTTTTTTATTTTATTTTTTATTTTTTAATAATTGTGCTGGGATACTGGGATATGTTTTAAGAGACAAAGAATGTAATTCAAATACTTACCTTCTAGATGACATTCTCAAATTAAATAAATTAATAAATAAAAATTCTTTTGTGCAAAGTCCAAGGTTCTATTTAAACTGAGTAAATACAAAATGTTAAAACACAATGGTAGGAAAAGACAATTTGGACTCATATTTTGCAGAGAGATGGAATCTACAACGTGATTACATTTAGGCCTAGTAGAAGACAAATGTTGTTTGCATAGACAGGCTTAGATTACAGCAGAGGAGCTGTTTCTTACCCTAATTTTATTTTTTTAGTGTAGTAGAGATAAACGAGTATTCCCAAGTGGACTGAAATGTTTTTTGAACCCTCTCTGGAATCTCAGAATTGAAATTACATTGTTCTTCTGGTGTAAATGGGTATAGACAGGTAATACAAGGCCAAGTGAATTGTATCAAGGAGGCAGTTTTATTAATTTGGCATGCTTACAAAATGCTTTTAGTCTGAGCTTTTGAACTCAGTTCAAATCTCTAAGCTCTGAGAGTTGAACTAATGTCAAACCCTTAGGACAACTTCTTGGTATTACCACATAGCATGATGCTTGCAGAAAACTGAAGAAATCTAGCAAGTATCATGTGTTCAATGAGTCTGGCATACCGAAGGCATTCTTTTGGCTCCCCAAGTGTAAATTGCACGGGAGAATTAGATGTACGTTTTTACAAATATGAGTGGGTAAAATTCACAGTTCTGATAAAAGATTATATATATGGAAGTAAATTTTAAAGGTATCTGGTTTTAAATGTTGCAGGGAATATGAGGGACTCCATACATGTGCTTAGAGGCAGGATTGATTATTTCTTAGACATGGTTTTATACTGAAGATCAAAGTTTCTTGAAAAAGGACTTTGTGATTTACCCTGTTTAAGACCACATCAGCCACAGATACTTTCCCAAACATCAATAGCATGTTATGGGTAAGACGAGAGATACCCATGGTTTTATGCACTCATGTTAACCCGAACAGCTTTCATTTCTAGTAATGGTGAAGTTTTGATTCCATAGATGAAGAAGGAGAGGGAGAGAATTTGATAAATAATTGAATTTGTTCCAAACAAGTTGGGTGGCACAAAGTAAGGAATATACATGAAAGGTGGTGAAGAAGACGGATTTGCCAGAGCTAAGGAGTGTAGGAGGAGATGAAAGTAGAGATGTGGCTTTGAAAGAAATCTTTGAAAGAAAGAAGAAGAAACATGGATGTAGGAGATTTGAAGGGATACACTGAAAAAAAGAAACTGCAGGGAGCTGAGTTTCAAGTGCAATTGGGCTGGAAGGGTTGAGAGAGAGAATGTGTTATGGAAAATGGGAAAACATGTTGAGCCTTAGCAGGGAGGATGACAATACACGACACAGCTGTAGAAAGTAGAGAAGCTTCCGGGTCTGTATATGAGGGCTCCAGAAGGGAAAAGGATGGGGATTTCAGCAATGAAAAGGCTGGTGTCATCAAACAAGTAATAAGGAAGAGAGATGCGATATTAGTCATATTGGGTCATATTCTCTTCAAGTTAAATACCCTTTAACAAAGAGAGTTTACCTACTGAGATGCACTCTAAGTGATCTTGAGGATTAATGTTATCATAAAAATATAGACATCCTAGGTATAACAGGTTCTGTAGAAGGTGAAGAGACAAACCTTTAGGGTATGGCAGAGGAGGTCACCTAAGAGACTGAGAGGTAATTAGCCTGGAGGAAATTGTCTCAGAGAAAATCAAATGAAGAGCTTCAGAATGCAAACTGAGAAATGTCACAGGTTTTCATCAGTTTTGCATCTCCTAAAGATTTATGAGACATTTATTGCACCAAGCAGTTGCTACTATGCTAGTGGACTACAGATACAGGAGCAGAGAGATTGGTGTTTAGAACAGATGAAACTGCCTCTTGAGAAAAACGGGTCATAGTCTGAACTTTGCATTTTGTTTTTAAAAATTGATAAAATCAATTTACATCTTCCATTAAAGCAGAAACAAGTTGAATCCTAATCTCATTTGATCAATGTTCTAGGATTTCAGAAAAAAAAAGAAATTATCTTGCTTCAACTCTGTTTTGATGAATAGGCGTACCTTTTGAGAAACCTCTTATCAGGCAGATAGAGCTCCATTTTTGTTTTGTTTTACAATGTGTATTTGTTTGTGGTAGGTATGTTCAAATAGGTTTTATATTTAATCTAAACTACCACATTTCGGGACATGATGCAGCATGAAGTTCATAGTGTCTGTTCTCCACTGCATTTTATAAATAGGAAATCACTGATTTCTTGTGAAAAGAATGTATTGATTTCTTAAAAGTAGCTATAGAGGTTCTCAATACATTTTTTGCATCTCTTGCACAGGTTTCATTTACATAGCTCTTTCTTGACATTCAAAAAAGGACTGGGAGAAAGCTGGTGACTGTTTATTACCTGTGAAAGACACTTCAGTGGCCATGCTGAAGAACAACAACATGGAATGCATGCACAGAGACTGGCTTTAAGGTATGTGCCATCTTCTTTGAGATCATCTTGCAAAGCTGGTAGTTCCAAGCAGCTTTGAGAAATGATCAATTCCTTTCTTCTGACTCAGTCTATTCCCATTTCAGCAAACTGCTACATAAATGGTATGTTTTCAGCATATTTCTCTGTCTGTATTCAGCATTTGGATTTCTGTTGATACCGGTAGGACTATATGGCTCAATTTCTGTCCATCCATTGAGAAAAACTTACACAAGAAAATGAGGCCACATAGGAATGTAAGTTTGTTATTGGTGAAAAGACCCACTTTCTAAAAGTGTCTGCTTAACAAATATTCCAGGTCTGAGTAATACGGAGCTGTAAATCTTGAAAATAGTACCAGTGAGTGTCAACTCATTGCTTAATGCCTCCAGACTCCTGATTTGACTGCATATTTGTGAGGAACAGTACATCTTCTTTCTTAATCTTTCAGAGTTGAGACCCTCAATGCTGTGTCTAGATTCCATGAGGTGCTGGTGCTTCATGAAATTTGTCTTCTATTAGCCAACCAGACCAACATTAAGTACTAAAGAAGCAAAACAAAGGTTCTGGTCTTGGTGTGAAGAAGTTAACTGCTATAAATGTGTAAGTCAGTAATTGAATTTAGAAAAATCGCTCCCAGAAATCCAACGTAAGATTATGTGTAACATGAAATTCGTGTGACTCTGCTCCCAGGGTTTAGGACACGTTTCTTGCATGTAAGAGTATTTCCAGCATGTATGTGCAGTCCCGGGGAAATCAGCAGAAACATTGAAATGGGTAAAGGTTCTTAGGTTGAGCCTCTGCTTATAATAAGAGTAGAAGGTGGATCTCAGTGTGAATAAAAGCTTGTCAGTACACAAGAGTGTGGCCTCTGTGGACAGATGATCATAATGAAAATCTTACACTTACTCTGTATCTTAAATTCCAATGGAACATCATGAGATCTCAAAATGAGATCAATAAGTTAGCCTTAAAATATGACATATTGAAATACAACATAGTGTCTTGCTTTTAAAAATGAATGGGATCAATACATCTTGTTTAGATGTCCACAATCATGGAATTGATTAATCTTTAATTCTGAAAGGTAAGTGAAAGTGCCTGAAACATTTAATATAATAATACATTAAGATGATCACTATAAACTCAGTGAACCCTATGCCCTAGAGATGCCAGGAAGGAACGTGGTTTCCATAGGTAATGCTCATTGCTCTGTGTACAGTGTTTCTTCTGTAGGTCGTACATCCAGCATGACATACTAATGTCACTGGATTTCTTTTTACAGTTGCTGATTTCATGGTATTTTGCTTTGGTTCAGCA
>NW_010245849.1:41655-69810 GCF_000690775.1 Eurypyga helias
GGGCTTCCATACTCATGCCTGACTTGCAGATAAAGAACTGAACAATGACTGAAGCTCAGACTGAAAGTGTTGACATCATGTTTTGGCACCATGACTTTAGGTTGTTCCTTGCTTAGACTGTGGTGGCTGGGTAGGAGGGTTCTGCTAAGAAGTTCATACTGCACAATATAAAAAGCACAATAAAAAAAATATTGTGCTTGACTTAAGCAGACTGCTTCAGAGGCAGTTTAACCAAATCCATGCCAAACAGTGGAAGAGTTGTACTGTATTTAGCAGGATTTTTTTCTTTTTTTTCTCCTCAGTGAGCATGATCACAGTTGTTAGGAGACCCAGGCCAACTCTGTCTGTGTCTACTGATAAGTTATCACTATTGAACATCAACTTTTGTGTCAGGCAGAGGGATGCATGACAGAATATTTTACTCATGCTACTCATATTAGGGAAGGAGATGGTCCCACTTTGCAAAAAACTTACCTCGATCGTAAATGTTTATGGAACACTTTCTTCCTGAAACGAGTATTAGATATTCAATTATAGGTGGTAGAAGATGATTTGTACCACTCTGAAGCAAAGCTGTTTATAAACAACCCCAGCTAACGTCAGTAATAAAAGTGGTGTCCCAGCAAAGTATGTCTCTAATATAATCTTCATAATCCTTCCATTGCCTTTGGAAGAGTATATTTGTTTTGAAAAATGTTATTTTGGGTGAGTCAGAGCAATTTTTGAATTTACATTAGAGTGAATGTATTCTCCTGAAGAAACTATCACGGAAAAGAGTCATGCTTCATTGTAATTACACAGCCATGCCTTCTACACTTTACAGTACCCATGCCAAGATTTGAGAGCTTATTTGCTAATTGCAGATGAATATGCCACTTAATTAATTAGGTGCTACACACCCTCAATTGTATGTATCTATCAAACTGATTTAAGTTATAGTGATACATTTGTCTGGATAATTTATTGTCGATGGAAGGAGGTAAATCATGCTGTTTATTTAAGGCATCTAATTTAGGTGTGATTTAGGACACCAGAAGTTAGGAACTTCAGTTTCCCGTCTTAAAGTAGAGTAGCAGGTACATCCAGAGAGCAATGCAAAGCATGTACATATGGACACATGGATACACGCCTCCTTGTGAGCAATAGTGATGAAACTGAAGAGTTTATCATATGAAACAGGATGAGTACTAATCACTAGGCATTCTCATGAGTTGCCAGAGCCTTGGATTCAATTCCTCCTCATCCTAGTATTTTATGTGTCCATGGGAGCAACTAAGCTTCTACTCTCTCTTTTTCTGCACCCAGCTCCTATTAGGGATGTGACTGTCCTCAGTCCTACAAGGTGACAGTCATCTGTATCTTGAAAAACTGACTCTTGCTTACTGAAATTTGATTGCATGCTCTTTGGGACAATGTAGAGTTTCCTGATTTTCTCTCATGTATCATTATCTGCGTGCCACAGAAAAACAAGAATCATCTGTGCTTTACGAATGACCATAACTGGAGCACAGAAATGATTTGGTATATGTATATGTGGGTATGCAACTAGGTATAACCCGAGTACACAGTACAGGACATTGCAAAGGCAAAGTGATGTGCATAGTGTTGCTGTTTTTAACAAAAGCCTTTCAAGAGGTAGCAATTTGTCAGCAAAGCAGACAGGATCGTAACCTTTTTTTGTATGAAATGTCTATGGTCATGAAGATTTTTAATTTACAATTTTTGCTGAGCTTTGGAGGGGAATCTCACTTACAAAGTATTCCCCCAAATATAACTAAAACCAGACAAACAATAGCTACATATAAAGGACAAGTATCGGTATGCATTCTGTTACTGTGACTCTGTTAACTTTGCCTCGGATGCTTATGGTGCCGTTGTCAGAATATTTTGTTTCCTGCCCAGTGACATATAAATAAATAACAAATCATGTCAATACATTTGAGAGATCTTAATATTGTTAAAGAATTGATTTACTAAATACATAATTTGCTGGTTTTAATTAATAATATGCTGTAGTGTGGAGTTCTGTCACAGTGACCCTAAGGTCAAGACCTGTAGTTTATGGACTATTAATTAGCCATTAAGTCACTTGCTCATCTGACCTGCAGATCTATCAGATTGATGGATAGCAGAGACCTTTATGTTCCTAATAGGTATTCTATTTAACTTTCAAAATTTTCAAGCAAAGTTTGATCACTGAGTAAAATGAAGTGAGAAGAGAGCTTAACAATTTTTTTAAGGCTATTTCGTCACCTTTCACTTGAAAGCAGATATTAACTTGAAGAATACCACTGCTGTCTTCACTGTTGTCCCAGGTCTACTGACTGAACAGTGCAACTAGTACCTTAATTTCTTTCCTTTACAAAGAGGAAATCAAAATGATTTTTACAGATCTTTTGAATGCGTAATATCAAGCATAAATTTTAATTGCACTTCATTTACTAAGTGGTGCATTACCTCATCCTTTGGTTTTAACAATGGATTTTCTATAAATCTTCATATGGTTAAACATGATAAACTGCTCAACATATCATGGAACATGGCAGTGCTTATTAGCACTTGAGAAGTTATTGATTGCTTATCTTGATTAATCTTTTATGGGTCTCTGTAGTATTAATTCCACAAGAAAAGTCTTTGGAAGTTCTGTAGCATTAGTCTCCTCATTCATACATTTGCCGTCAATTACATGGATTTCTCTGACTGCTCTTGCTAGATTAATTATAACCTCTTTGTCACCAGATCTTGCTTTCAGTTTATCAAGAATTAGAATTTTAATGAAAAATACATATTTAAAAGATTCTAAGAAAGAGTGGCATTAATGAGACGAGATGTTTCCTGCAATTTTGTAGGGGGAAGGAATTCTTAGGTTTCTGTCAGAAGGAGGAGAAGTAATTATCAATTTTAGAGGCACAGTTTATGATGTGTGGGTTTTGCCAGATGTTCAGCTGCTTCATTTCAGATACAGCCTGGGAAGATTCCTCTCATGTTTTAACTTAGTGACAAAGCTTTTTTATAACAAGAAGTATCAACTTTATCACAAAGAAGAGGAGGACTGCAGCTAGCTTATCAGGTTTATTTTCAGGAAATTAGGCAGAGAAGCAAGACCTGCCAGATAAATGCTGAGTGTGTCCTTGATAGTAGGTTTCCTATGTCTCAAAGAAGTACCTGCTTTACTCAGCTACAGGATATTTTAGAATCTCTTGCTTCTCATTTTTAAATGGAAATCTTGATAAGTTCGTATCTTCTTTCTGGTGAAGAGTGAAATAGATTCCATGATTCAAAATTTCATAATGTCTTTGGCTTTGCACAGTCCTAAAGTCAAAGAGCATAACATACACAGAATTCACTTGTAGGCATATGGACTTGGTAAACAGAGGTCAACCTAATAAAAATATCATGACCACATATTTGAGAAACTGCTTCAAGCCACAAGATCCAAGAAATTAATGTTTCAGTTTTAATTTGATAGAATGTCATTGTTTCAGGGTAAACTACTGATGAATACTTGGGTGTCCTGTGGTTTGCCATCACCATCCCAGTGTGTTCTTAGTCTCAGTCTCTGCTCTCCCTCTACTCTTGTTTTGCAGTCACTCTAAATACTGCTGTGGTTTAACCCCAGCCAGCAACTAAGCAGAACTCAGCCACTTGCTCACTCCCCTACAGTGGGATGGGGGAGAGAATTGGAAGGGTAAAAGTGAGAACACTCGTGGGTTGAGGTAAAGACAGTTTAATAGGTAAAGCATTTAATGAGCACTGGGATTCAGGGAGGAGGGGAAGAGATGGCTTTGCAGCCAGTGTCCAGCCTGAACTGTCATGTGGCAGCATTATGGAATTTACATTTGCTACCTTTTGTGTAAAGACGTTAAAGAAATTTGCACCTAGCATATGAGTATATTGAAACCTTAGTGGATGGTACAGTTATGGAGGAGTCCTAATCTGACGCTGTGAAACCACAACAGGAGGATGTGGAAGTTTCCAGTGATTTACAGAGGGGTTGATCCTGCTTCTGCTCAGAAGAATGGAAAAACTGTCACTGTCTGGAATAGACAGAGGTCAAACTGGTGTCACTGCAGCAACACTTGTGATGATCTCACCTTCTTACAGATCTAAACCATTGGCAAGAGCAACAGAGCACTGAAGTAAACAAACAAAAACCCCATAGCAATAAAAGGCTGGCTTTATTCTCATGTTAATATCATATTGAAGGAGTAATGAGTCATCTACCTTATTAATAATGGGCAGATTTTCAATACCAGCATATTTTATTGTCATCAATCCCTGTTGCATGTGTAGGAACTGGAGTACAGCCAAAAGGAGAGGAGGAGTAGAAAGTACCCTTGGTTTCATAGGTTAAAAAAAAGAAGGCAGAAAGTAAATGAGCTCAATTCCTGTTCCTGTTTAAGTTGAAAAGGACGATATTTCGCCCTGCATCAGGACTTTTCCCTTTTCTGTAACAAGCGGTGCAGTCTTCATAGATGTGTTGTGAGAGACTTAATCAATCCTGGCAAAGGCCTCACGTGGAAGGTGCCATGAGAACGTAAATCATGGATGATTTACAATATTGATGACTGACTGAGTATGCGTGTACGTGTATAATGGAATCTCTCATGTCTGCCTAGGAATATTTTGTGTTACGTGTTAGTTCTGAAATCTGTTGAATGTTAACTATTGAATACTAACAAAGTGATTACATAGACAGACCAAGACACTCCTTCCAGATACACTGGCAAAGAAATGGACCTGTGGTGACTTCCCAGCCTTAGGAGTTTTATCAATCGTGTCATTAAGACAAAGATTTCAACACACAAATCCCTCAGATTTCACATAGTGTCAGAAAGGGCTTAAATGCAGATATTTTATTGTATGGTAATGTGCAGGCAGTGCAGATAGATAGCAACCTGCTATGAAATTCTCAGTAAGTTGGCATAAAATAGGATTTATACTGGGGCTGTAAACTAAATGGATACATTAACCAAAAGATCCCTACAGGGGAAAAGAAGTGGGCCATGACTCTAGTGTAGCCTGAGGGTCACAGCAGCAGCTGCAGAGCAATTGTTCTTTGTGTCATGCAAAATGTTCATCTTCTCTTGTTTCCGCATGGGTCTCTTCAGAAGGAGGAAGATTTTATTCTCTAATAGTATTGGGGAAGTTATTCCAGTCGTTTTCAAAGGGTAAACACATGATTTTTCTTATTAAGCTATACTATCAATTAAAAAAAAAACCAAAACACTGAAAGAATCCTCAAGTTTGTTTAACTTTGCTTTGAAAAAGTGGATCAGAGAAATGTCTTTCGAATGCAAGATGGTTGTGTTATGTCTCTAAATTAGTCTCTGTATGAAGATTATATGAGGGGGATTACGTTTTTCAAGTTGGCTTTCTGAACTTCCTAAGCAGATTTGATAAATAGGTAACTAAAACAAATTGCTGCAAATACTAGACATGTCTGTATTAGCAAATGCGGAGTTTGCACAGGGAAAAGTTTAGTTTAAAATTTAGTGAGTTGGTTTAAAATTTTACTCTTTCTCTCTACAACATTTGCAGGTAAGAGCCTTCAGCTTCTACTTTCACTTATACAAAAATGTAAACATGCAAGACCGGTGTGTTTCTTGAATCCCTGTGCTGGACAGCACTTGTGCTCTCTCACAACCCTTTAACATCTGCATGCCCAGAACATCTGGACGCATGCCCAGGCGTCCTCTACCTTATGGTGCAGGGTCCTGTTAAAATCAGTTTGGGAAGTCATGTGAAATATGTTGCAATTTTTGCTCTTCGAGGACCTTTCAGTTTCATGGTTTTATTATGCTGCACTGTGTTTTTTTCTCTAATGAAGGATGCCTTTTTACTTGAAAAACTAATCTTTGTAGGAAAGCTTTTTTTGCTCAAAATCATACTACATAACATCAGAAATGAAGATGTTAAAAATTAATTTTCACTTACAATCTCTTCACTTAAAGAGTATCCCATAATTCTCATAATACTCACTTGAACTTAATGTTTTCCTGTCTTCTAATGGACAGTAATTGAGAGGGATCCATCATCTAAATTATAGTCTAGTGCAGAGAATCACTTAGAAAAACGGTGCTATAAACTGGAATCTCTATGGTAAAAATCAATCCCTGGTAGCTGGTTAGTTTTAAGGAAAGATATTACCTATCTTCTAGACTTACATGTAGCTTTATTGTGTTTATATTAATTTACATATGGGGTTTAGGTCCACCATTTTTCTAATGTGAAGTAAAATGATGGCCCTCATGCTACAATGTTTTTTTTGTTTTCACATACTTCCATGAAAGACTGTCTTCTTCACTGACATAACTGGGTACGGTTTGCAAGATTTTAAGGATGTCATTACAATATTAATCAACAAACACATGTTTTTCTGCCGAGGGTTTCAAAAAGGGTCCAAGACATCCTTTCGTATTCACATTGGGTCCATAACTTATTGTAGGTGACTGCCTTTTACTAAGTTGTGGAAAATCCTAGGAAGTAAAACCTGAGGTAAGAATCCTATTGTTTTTTCCTGCTGCACAAGTGGATGCTCTCTGGCTGCAATCCTTCTGTTGCAGCAGAACTTGGTCCCTTTCTGGTGAGAAAGAACCAAAATGACTGTGGGAAAATACTGCAGGACATCTGGAGGAAGCCACTATGTCATGGGTTGTCAGATGCTTAAGAATGCATTTTTGGAGAGGGATCATTTTGTACCAGCCCAATCCTTAGCTGTCTCCTCCTGGCTGCTACCAGGGGGGATATATGGATGGGGTATATGGATGCCACCCTACTAGCATGCCTATTCCCCAGTTCTGGTTTAATGAGATAGAGAGAGAGAGAGAGAGAGAGAGAGAGAGAGATAGATAGACAGATAGATAGATAGATAGATAGATAGATAGATAGATGGATAGATAGATAGATAAATTGATCAATCGATTGATCGATGCCCAAGGCATTGCTTCCCCAAATCCAGCTTCCAAACACTGGTTTTTCAGACCAGAAGCTCCTGACCACTGCACCATTACTGAAAAGGTTTAGTGCAAGGGCACTGATGAGGGCCTTGAGACTATCATATAAACATGATCAAATATCTCTGATCCTTATGTATGTTTTAATGAATGTAGTGCAAAACACCTCTATTTTATTTTCTGTTTTGCAGTTAGAATTTTAAGATGTGGTGGAAAAAAATTTTCTGAAGTAATTTAGGAAATCTGTGGAAGACCAAGTAATAAGTAGTCCTGAATCCCAGTACAATAATTCAGCCAGAATATATTTGTCTCTTCTCTTCATAGTCTCTTGCAAACTCCAAGGGCTAGTAGGGCTGGGTGAAAACTTCAGAAATATGTACTAGATACCATATTTGAAAATTATTAAGAAATTCATCATAAAAGACAGAAATGAGTCTCCTCTGACCAGCTCTGACCTTGAAATATCCTTCTCCCCTGGCATATTAGTTTTTGTTTTCAATAGCTGTGAAAAGCATCTTTCTTGGATAGTCCTCTTGCTGGTTTGTAAGCAAAACACAAAGCAATTTTAAAAGCTGTCAGCTACAATGACTCCTTCAGTTTAAAAAATTACCCTTTGTTTTTCCAGTAACTACTAATGGTTTAAAGCACTTTCATAAAAATCTTCTGCACTTTGGGAAAAGTGCTTGATATATGAAGGATTTCCTTCTTCCGTTATAGGAACATGTACCATAACGTGTTTTTTTTCTTAGATTTTTATTTCCCAGATTTAGACAGAGCCAGCCTGACAGTGTCTGGTGCTATTCTTCTCCTTGCCACTTATGTATGCCTCTGCACAGACTATGATATCACAACTCATTAATCAGGCAGCAGGCTGGCTCGAGTGAGATCAGAGCGTGGGCCAATGCCAGTGCGCCTTTCCTCTGATTCATCAGGTGATTTTTTTTTTTTTTTCTTAGTGTGGTAACAGAAGTGTATAAATAGGAACAGTGTTCAATATTTTATCCTCAGGCTAAATTTAAAGGTTGCACTGAGATCAGGTGTGTAAGATGGGCTGAGCAGCTAAAGTAAGATTTGTCAAGCAAATAAATTAGGTGGCAATTGCTAAAATACTGTATAGCTAGAGAGGTTTTGTTTAAGGGCATGATAATGGAGTCTGTGCCAGTTTTTATAAAGAAATGTGAAAAGAAATGAGGAGTGTTTACTTGCTTTACATTCTCATATAGGGGCTGACCTATGTGCTCTGGTTTTGTTGGTGAACTACAGACTGCAGATCGCCAACCCATGTCCAGACCTGCTAGCAGAGCTACCTGTCTGTGGAGAGAAAGCCAACTAGTTCCAAAATCAGCCAAGATACTACCCTGAATGGATTAATTAGGGGGCTCTGGGTTTTGTTGTTAATGCTACTCACATTACTATTTCCAAGGTACTGAGGAGAATAACTGTTGGCTCTGGGAGAAAATAAGTTGTTGATAAAGGAAGGCAAAGAAATTTTGGCAAAGAAAATGCTGGTTTAACCTGCGTCTTTGTGTCCCCTTGCAAGCAGGGAAAATAAGCCAGGGTGGTGACTGAGATCATGCCCCTTTTGGAAAAGGTTGTTCATTGTATGGGAGTCTATAATTTTTTTTCTCCAGGTGGAGCGTTTTCAGGCTGAATGCTCATTCAGCTTCTTCCAGGGGTGGCTGGTCTGTTCCAACGTGAGAGCAGTGCTAGGACATTCCTTCTGTTCTTCAGACATTTGCTTAAATTTACCTTCCTCTGTGTCCGTTCTGAAGAACTGCAGGAAAGGACAGTCAGTGGTTAAGGACTGAAGTGTAGCTGCCTCCTTTCCGGAGCAAAGGCTCCCAGGGCAGATAAGGAGTACGAAGTGAAGAATAAGCTCTTTACAGCCTACGGATGACAATCTGCAGCCTACAGTGTCTGGGATAACAGAGAGAACTACACTGCAGTTTTTTCACTTTTCCAATGTCAGCAGGACGTCCACAGAGAAGGTTGTATCACTGCCAGCAAGAGCTGAGGCCCTACAAAGTGTGGAAAAATACTCATCATTCTGAATTAAAAGACACATTTTCATCTTAGTGAATGCAAAAATCTTTGCTTTCCAGGAATATCTGACTGGTGCAGGCTACAGAGGCTGTATATTCACATGGCAAACCAATATTAACAGTGAGTTTCCAGGTGTTGTTTCTGCCTCCCGAATGAACTTTTCGTATTCACTTCGATGGCAATAGCATGACAGTAGCTTAGTTATGACAGTATCTGAGTTGTGTAAGAACCCAAGTGTTACCTGTGGCACAACGGGTTCACAGATTGTGGATTTGACTGTTGTCAAATCATCTAGCAATCTACTTCTCAAAAGAAATCCCCTTTCTTCCTCTATCTTGATTACTATGAGCTTTTCTACTTACTATGAGTTTTTTTACTTTATTCCTGTGCATCCCATTTCTTTGTTGCAGCCCCTACCTTCCTTGCCTATCTTTTCAGCTTTTTTATTTTTTTTTTTTAATTCTTCAAAGAGCTCATTCTTTCCTGCTTGAAAAAATTCAGGCTTTGCAATTCAACCTTTTTCACACCTCTGTCAGTACCATTCTATGTGCTCTTGCCTATGATTTCTCCAGTTTCCTTTGAAGCCAGCCAAGTCCATTTCCACACATGTCCATCTTTTTATTTTCTCTTTTCTGATTCAGAGAATTCTGGTCTATATCTCTCTATTCCTTGTGACTTAATCTCTTATTTTATTATCTATTTTTTATGTGCCCCTTTCAAGGAACTAGAGAGCTCAGAGGGAACTAGTAGAAGGCTACAGATGCACAGCAGTGTTTATGTTAGCCTAAAAAAATATTACCTAGACAGGAGGGAAAAAACGGTCTTGGCCAGTTCAAGCTTTTGATTGTGCACGATGATACTTCCTGCTTTCACTCCATGCTCAGTTTGTATGCAGCCTCAGACACTAAGCTCTTTAGGCAATCTAATTAAAAATATTTGTGTTGCACCTTACACCAAATACAGTGCAGGGGCTATGGTCAGCCTCACTGATCGGCAGTATCAGCAGCTGCCTGTAGTCCTCCAGCATTCACAGGTTCTGTTCTTTCACTCATTATGTCAAATCCAGCCAGTCTGTGTTTAAAATGATTTGCATCAAAGTTGAATTTGGCCCAAATTTTAGAAAAATGTTCTTCCTGAAGTATCACAGTGAAGTCAATACTCTTATTGTTTCCTGCTGTGTCTTTATTTGCATGTTAATGGCAGATTATTGTTGTCTTTTCCAGTGTACTTCCCCAGAGACTCTCTGCCTGTTTTTATTGATTAGTTCCTCTTCATTGAACATTTAAATGGATATTTTCAAATTGGTGCAAAATTATAATAGTCTGTTTGCTCAAGGCATTGAACTGTGGTATTAGCAGAATCATCCAAGTCTGCTGATTATGCACGCTCTGTACAAAAGAGTTTAAGGACTGCAGTGCGGGCTGGCAAGTAGGTCTGAGTTATAGAAGCAAATGAATCCTGGGCCAAGAGTACCCATAATTTCATTCATCTTCCTCAAATACTACTGCAGGTGAAGTATGAAGGCAGAAAGTACACATTAGCGTAAGAAGAAAATAAATCTGAATTTGTAGCCTTTAAAGCAAGTTCTGAATCTTTTTTTTTTCAGTTTATTTAAATGAGGTATGCTGATCTTATACACTATCTAAGTTATCTCTGTTGTTGTAGAAACTTGGGAGTGGAACCTTTTCAAAAATGAGGTTTTATTAGGTGTGTATATGTACACTTACTTCATGCAGTAGTCAAAATTTTGGCTATGTGAACATGCACTGTAATGACTGGTTTGCAGCTTTAAGAGTATGGGCTGCAATCTCACCAAATTACATAAATCTCATCTGGCCTCCTCAGTATCTAAATAGAAGTGTAAAAGCTGAAGTTTCAGCAAATAACACTTTATTTCTCTCTTTTTTTTTTTTTTTTTTTTTTGGGGGGGGGTTGGGGGGGGGGGCCGGGGAATTAGGGAACATTTATGGCATGTACTGGCCTTGCAAATTGGCCTTCTTCATTGTTTCTTCAGGGATAGCAGAAATAATACTGTTTCCTTGTTGTTTCTGAGAGGCCTGAAAATATGGTCATCTTTGCCTTGTTCCTTCTAAGTTAATCTTACTTCTAGCCAGTGCTTTTTTAAAAGACTATTTATAGTCTTGGGGTGGCATTGGGTGCTTGCTAGCAGGTACCAGCTGTCAGCTGTATCTTGTTGAAAGCAGAAGTGATACAATGGACATTTTCATAACAGACAAGCCCAGGTCTTGTGTTGGAAGTCAACATCATTAACATAGAGTCATTTAGGTTGGAAAAGACCTCTAAGGTCATTGAGTCCAACTGCGTCAGACCTTAGAGACTCCCATGGTCTTTTTTTCTACATTTGTCTTCCTTTTCCTGTGCAAAGGTGCAATAAATCTAACTATTCTGCTCAACCGCTTCTCAGTTTTACCCAAAAGGTCCTTTTGAGCTGAGTAGGGAGTCCTGCTTGGAAAGCAGCCTGGTGCTTGGGATAGAATGTGCTACTTCTATAATAATGTTCTGTTGGTTCGTTTCTTACCAACATTTTAATGCACTGTGATATCACAAGGTGCATTTGTGTTCATGCATTTGATAGGATGCTTAAATGATCAAATCTCAGTCCTTCTTTGGTGTCTGTAAGAAAAAGTATCCAGAGTCCTTCCTGGGCTGGGCTGTTCAGGAACCCGCAGCAGGATGAAGGCGAGGGATCCCAGCAGACCCTTGTGTCAGGGACGATGGCAAACACAGAGCTGGGGTCCTGCCTGTGGTGGGTGTCTGTTGTGCAAGAGGACATTATGGATCTCATTTCTTCATGCATTATAAAAGTCTGTTAAAGTTGGTGTAAAGCGGTCATACTGGCTATGGAACATAGCTAGAGCCTAGAAAACTGGGGCACTGAAATCGTGCTCTAGCCAGTTACTGTGGCACAATATCACACATCGCTTACAGAATCTGAAATTATGTAAGGATTGGTTAAAGGTAGAGTTTTTTCTTTAACTCTGCATTTCCTGGTTATTGTTAGCTTAAAGCAAGCCCTAATGTTATTTTAATGTAGTTTGGTGTGTGGATTGCATCAAAGTGGGTTATATATTGATTGCTCAAACCTCAAAGCTCTGGAGGTAAATCACTACTGAGAAGTGTCAGAACTTCAGTTAATACACGTATTGATAGGCACAAGATGTCACTATTGTGCTTACTGCAGAGATAACATTTGTGTTGAAATTTTAATGCCCATAATATTTAGCCTTTCTAGACTATGGCAAGCTAATCAAAGAGCCTTCTCTGGTTTATAAATCACTCCACACCACTGAAAATTGTAGACAAGATAAATCAAGATTTTCGATCAATTCAGTCTTCAATCATTCTTTCCAGCAGCACAGAAAATATAGTCCATGTTGTACTTACAGTTTGATAGCAAGGAGACGTTTAACATCAAGATTAACGGTGACAAGTTATATTGTGGAGAATGTGAAAGGGTGTTTAGACTGAAATATTAATTTCTAGATTGATGTAGAACTCCATAATTGAGGCCATAAATCAGTGCTAAAATCAACTGGATTATGCATCATCTAAGATAATACTCTAGGTCAACATGTTTAAAAACCTGTCCACAGTTTCAAAATCTTGAAATTCCTGTAGGAATATGAATTTAGTTTTGCACAAGGTATGATAGTCTTGGACTTTGGTAGTGTTCACCACAACAGAAAAAATTTTTTTTTTTTTTACTCTTCATTTTAAGAGAGTGTTTTTCTTCTTTTGAAGACTTATGAAGTGTTTTATTGAAAGATCCGTATCTAATCAATAAAGGACGTGGTTTATTTGTAATGAACACCTTATTGTAAGGTTCAGTCTCTTTTGCTATTTGTCAGTTATCTGCATATAGTGTTTGACCTTCAACATTTGTTCATTTTATGGAAAGATTTATTTGAATACATTCCAGCCTATGGGCTGCACTTACTTTGAAATCAGAGTTTATCAGTATCTGGTGTTTATTCTGTGTGATTGGTCAGCAAGGGCTTGTGTGGAGTTTTTTTTGTTTGTTTTGTTTTGTTTGTTTGTTTTTTAAAGTTTCTCTGCTGAAAAGCACAAAAAGCTTTTAAGCAAGAGCTACTTCTGCCTGGGAATGTAGGTCCACAGTGGATAATGAAGTACAGAATAATCATTATAGTTGAAGACTTTGCCTGTATCAGTAATGGAGGTGTGTCTGGGGTAGACATTTTCAGTGATACCTGAAAGGGAAAAGCTTTTTTTTTAGATCGTTTTCACAAAGGAATTTCTTGCGCATTTGCCAGTGGCAAGCTGTCCCACGTTTAAGGGTCTAACTTGTCTCACACTAACTTTTTCTCTTAAGGTAGATGAGAAGTGTGTAGCTGGTCAGAACTACATTTCCCAAAATACGATTCATCTTAAAAAAAAAAAAAAAAATTCTGTTGGCGTAAGCTGCAAAGTGGCATCCTGGGAGTTGTTGCGTTTGCTGGCAAAGCAGGTGTGTAAAAACCCAAAGGTGGCTATATATAATGTTTTATCAAGTGTGATAGCTTTGGGTAACTCTGTGAAAGACTTTTGGCCAAGTAATCTTTATATGAAGTCAATGGGATAAAAAATTAATCACTCAGAGATTTTGAGTGATTCATTACTCTTCATGCTACAGGTGGCTCTCCAAAGCTGATGAAGGGAAATGGTTGACTGCCATGGGTGGACAAGAGGGAAAATGCATCATGGTTTTGGCATGATGCATTTTGGACAGATTAGAAAATACTCTGCTAATTAGGGGAATTCCAGGCATGTACAGGAAGGATATTTCAATAACCCATGATTATGCTGGGTTTCATGTAAAGCTATTTGTTTGGCTGCCAAAGTGTTTTACGGTGTGATGCCAACTGTAATATATTCAGAACACAAGCTAAAAAAAAAACCCCTCCAAACTTTGATGCTTGATGGGTTCATAGGATGGGTACACAAAGACAAAGAACCTTGAAAACCTCAACATGAATAATATTAAGGTAAATAGACAGACTGTTCTGTATTGTGATTAAAACATAAGGAACTTTTGGGCATTACATAGCTATCTAGAAATTCAAAACGTCTTAAAACAAAAGCATGTACTGTAGTATCTCTGTTATCTAACTATTACACTACACAATTTATTATGAGCTGACTTATTTGCCTCTCCTTTGTGGAAGGAGTGTGCTGCCATTCCAGCATTATTTGCAGCCTCAGATAATTACTGGCATCCTTTGAAAATACATTGAAATAAAAGTCACTGACATGTTAAAGTTTTCAAGAGAACTCTTAACATTTTTAAGGTGGAGTAAATAATATAAAAAAATATGGTTTTGAGTATATTGTTTGCACTTAAGAGTACATAGCAGAGTTCTATAAGAACCATAGCCTGTAAGTTCATGTCAAGTGATAACTGGAGCTATGCCAGAATATCCAGTGAGATTTTGACAAATGGTTGTAGGAAAAAAAACAGTGAAAAAGATAAGAGGAGCAATACAGGAAGTCGCATTGTTGCTGGATGCTGAAAGAACAACATGTACAATAAGCAACGTGCCTGTGGATCCCAGCAGCAGAGCTGTTAAAACTGCAGGTGATGGGTAAGGACTGGCCAGAGCCCGAGTCCAGGCATTGCTATTTCAAGTCCTGGCTTTAAATACACTTAGAAGCAATTCGGGGCAAAACTCAGGCCTGGCTGTGATCGCTATTGCTGCCTGCTGAGAACTTTCCTGCCTGGGTGAACACATTTTTTTGGAAGCTGCTCCTGTCCCACCCTGGCGGGTGCGTGAGGAACTGTGTCAGCCCGGAAAGCCCAAGAGTGAGCTGCAGAGAGGAAACAGGACTGTGGAAAACTGCTAAATTCTCCAGTAGTTTGGTTTTGGTGGCTGGGACCGAGGTGATTGCCAGGTTTGCATGTGTCAGGGCTTCTTCTGCTGACCTTTCCCAGGACTGGCTGAAATAGCTGTAGCCCTGGGATGGGAGCAATCCCCAGCACGAGTCAGCCAGCGCGGCACTCCAGCCGTATGCCAGAAATAAAAGGGCGCAACAGCATCTGCACCCCCACGCTCCCCCTGGGCCCAGCATAATGAGTGTGGCCAGGGAAGGAGGGTGTGGTGTCAGCCAGCTGCTGAATTAATTAATTGGGAGCTGGAAATACATGGATTGACTCAAGGGCTGCTCTGGGGATGCTGGGGGATGGATTTGACACTGACCAAAGCTAAGGAGCCACAGGCTGGGCTGGTAGCAGCTGGTATGCCCTTCTGAGGTGACCTTCTGAGATACCACTGAGGGCCTGGCTCCCAAAATAGTTTTAATAGGTTGCAAATTTTGGTTGTTGTTAATTGCTTTGTTTATAATCCAAATCTGCAGGGCCGTTTTGTTTTAATGAACCCATTGTCAAACTGCAGCTAAAACATTAGTCTGATGTCCATTTTCATTGCCTCTGCCTGGGATACGGTGTAAAAATGTAAATAGCTGTTTCCTTTCTCCAGCAGGATGCGTGGAGAGCAGGACTGTACATTAAAAGCAATATTAGGGCTAAAAGACAGCAGAGGAGTCTGCAGCGCTGTGTCTCCCTCCTGCCTCCATCGTAAACTTTTTGTTTCGTCTTAGTGAAACCCTTTGAGCTCTCCTCTTCCCCATGTGTGTGAAGGCTGATCTCTGGGATTAGAAACCGCAGAGGCATAATAAGGCGTATTCTTGTGTATGGCCCTCCAAGAGAAGGTTCTATAGGAAATGAAGGAGATAATTTTTATTTTATGGTGTCATTCGGCACCTAGCATTGGAAAAATTCTGCTGCTGGAGTTTTGCTTTCTGCAGAGGTTGAATCTCTGGCACGGGGATGAAACAAATTCCTAGATAGATGTATAATCACGCCGAGATAGGGCTCACCATAGCTAGAATGCCTGTTTGTTGTTTTAACCTGGAGGGCTGCGCTGGTTCACCCACGCAGCCGAAGACTGGAGTGGGCTCTCGTGCTACATGAGCAGGGTCATTTGCATTGCAGCATCTTCAAAGACGGTGAGCAGAGGAGGATGGATAGGGAGATGTGATCTGCTCATTCTGTTTCTGAGTACTAGGAACGTTGTGTTTGCTCTCCCTTTTAAATGTATGGATTCTGATATAGTGAGCGTTGGAGGTGACGTGTTGGGTGGGATCACTGACTCTCTGCTGGCCTAGACTGCAAGGACAAGTAGCACTCCCCCTCCACTGTCTTTGCTCCTCCCAGAGGGACTCACGGACGGGAAGGAGGAGAGACCTAGGCCTTCAGCTCTCCCCACTGAAGACAGGTGATTTACAACAGAAAGCTCCTAGAAATGCTCCAAAACTAGAAAGTCCTCAGTTCTTGCTGCCCACCCTTTTCCACTGTGGAGGTCACCCTCTTTGGGTGAAGGCTGGGAAAGATGCCCATGTACCAGCTTCTCCGCAGATGCTGCGTACCATTGCTTTCAGCTGAAGCTGATGTTCCAGGGTGTAAAGTGTGGCACTCGCTTGTCTATAGCCACTGCAGCCTGTTGATGGCAGAGGAGCCTGGTGGGCAGCTTGGACTGTGCCACTGCCACTGTCTGAGATCCATAATCTGTGCAGAAATCCCTAGCATAAAAAAAATCTCCCTTATCCAGGATAATGGGGTGGGAGGAGGAAGAGAGAGGTGATGTGATAACCCAGATAAAGCCAGAAGACAGACAAATGCTAAGCCTATGTAAATCAGGGCATGAGAACAAATTCTATTAGTACCTCCACTTAGAAAAAAAACCCCAAACAGCACTTCTTTTTAGAGAACAAGAACAGCACTGATCGGAACAGTGCGAATTGTGCCAAAGTTGACAAACACGGAAAATTACTTGATCCTTTTATTTGTTCCTGAACCTTGACAGTATTTCAGTTTCTATGGAAATGCTCTCTTAGGGATGAAACCCTTCTCATCACGGGAGGGTCATCCAAGGTGGGCTTGGGAGGAGAAGAGGAGAGGTGACTGATGGGGTTCCTGAGGCCAAATTCTTCCATGAGCCACAACAAGGCTGCGGGTTGGCCCAAAGTTGGAGAGGACCTGGCAGTCAGATGCCAGAGCCCATCCTTGGGTGGGTGGAGGTGGGCGAGGGGGACCGGCAGCTGCAGTCACTGACTCTAAACATCTGGGGAGCTGCCAGGAGCGCGGGCTGCTGGGGCTCTTGACTCTGAAGTTGTAGCACTTAACTTCCTAGAACATTGTGCATGTTTGTGTACCTGCAATAGCCATTTATAAATCATTTATAATCCTGGCATGCTCCTCAGCCTGCAGATGAAAAGGGAATTTCAATCCAAGATGGGGTTTGCCACGATGTTGCAATAATTGTTCTTTTCTGTGCATCATTTCTATAAGGCTCTGTCAATCAAAAAGTTCAATGTCTTCATTATTCCGTAGGTGCATGTCATGCTTGAGGGGAACACTAGCAGGCTCAGTGTCGGGACTTGCCCCGATCAGCAGCAGAGGTAGCTTCACCCAGCATCAACAGAAGCTTATCTGTACTACAGGTCTTTTCTGGAACGCAGAGTAACATCTTAAGTTCAGAAGCCCTTAATGAACACACCAGACCAAATTTTGCTTTAGAATATGCATGTGCGGCTCCTATTGAAGTAAATGGGCACTCTGCCTGCATTGAGATAAGGATCTGGCTTGTAGCAAAGCTTAAAGAGGTATACAGGGGGTTTTAATGGACTCTTGCCTACAACAGAATTTATTTTTAACCTATTTTCAGTTATTTCTAGTGTTGCAATCGGTAAACTTCCCTTGTTTTGCAGCTACATCTTCTGCATACCGGTTTAATAAGGTAGAGAAATGGAAATAAAGCAATCCAACCAGATAGTTTACTGTGGTTTCTTTAAGGCAATGTCAAGATATTTTACAAGCTTGCAAAATTACATTTATTACACTCCAATCATCTGGCAGACCATAAACACTCCTGAATATTTCTGTTGGAGGAATGGCAATTTTTTTTAAACCTAGATAGGGAATATGAGTTTGTTTGAAGAATGAGTGCATTTGCCTCAACATCTTTTCATTTTCCTTTAATTTGGCCTGTTTGGCCTTTAAGAGCTGTGCCTCTGACATCTGTTTTTTCTTTGCTGACACCATTCAGGCAAGTAATCAAGAAGTCTGCCATTGCTTTGCGCTGCACTGAATGTGTGTGCTTGTGTGTTTGGAAATTGCAAACCTTTTCTAAGGAGGAAAATGGTAAGATGTAAGAAAGAAATGATGAAACAGGATTAACAAGGTAACAAATAAAATAAATTCCAAAGGTAATAAGTCAAAATAATGGAAGTTAAGAGAAGAAAAGAACCCCCCACAAATATAAATGTTGTAATGAGGAAATATATATAAAGAAGCAATATTAAACTTAGAGATGTGATTCCATTTCCTCTCACAAAACATAAGCACAGGGCTTTTGGGACACAATACCTGTTTTTGAAAGTGTGACACAGTAATCCTAAGGGAGAAAGTGAATGTGGAAACTGGCTACTGGTCCTATGATGCTGCATCCTTCCTTTAACGCTTTTGTTTCAGAGGATACTAATCTTTCTCCTGCAGCAGAGCATTGGTAATTCTGACCCAGGATCAGTGTCAAAGGTTCCTGGGCACCACTGAAATGTGCCCCTTATTTACTGTGCATGAATTTCATAGGCAAATGTACTGTACAAAGATGCCAAATAATGCAGCCTTTCATGTACTTACCTTTGGGAGCAGCTACTTACACAAGTAAATAAAAAATGAGCTCTTTCCTAAAAGGGAACTCATAGTGAGAATGTCAAAATTTCTTAAAGTTTTCCTTAAATTCAGTATAAGACTGCAATATTACTGTGGGTAGATTTAATGCCACTGTGAGTCTGTGAGCATGCCAAGTGTGGACTGGGTATTTCTTCAAGACTTAGAATAAATTGTGGTTTTGTGTCAATAGAGTGGGCCAGTTCTGTATGTTATACATTATATATTTATAGGATAAGCCAAAAAAAAACCAAAACAGAGAAATCTCAACTCAAAAAGATGCACACTTTTTTTTTTTTGAGCTGTCGTGATTTACATGTGTATCATGACTACTACATTGACTTGCTGGAGATACTGCTTCTCTTGGCAAGGTTATAAATCCTGCCGTACAACAACAAGGCAGTATATGTATAAACCTCTGCAGTGAACCAAGACAGAAGCATTTTAGGTCTTGTCTGGATCTATTTGGGGTAGACAAATAGACAATATTCCAGAAAAGGCTATGCCAATCACAGCTAATTGGACTGAGGACCCAGTGCTGAGAAGTAGCTCCATCAATGGCAGAATTTATAAGGTCTAATTTCCTTTAATTTTGTATCTTCTGCAATGTATGTTCCCATCTCCAAGACTGTAAAAGCAAAAATGGAGTTTTTTCTTCCCTGGGATGTTTGAAACATCTCCCTTCTTGTGGCTTCTCCACTAATAAATTGTGCTGTAGCCTTCCTCGCAGAAGGAGCAAAACACTCATTCTACTACCTTTCCTCAGGATGGCGGCCCACGTCCATGAAGGCATTTATGAACTCTTTATGTTTTGGAAGTTGTGCTCCTTCTTCAGATAGGGTTGAAATATTCCAGTAGCTTTAGTGGTCATGAGGAACTGGATAGAAATTGTTTCCTTAATACACCAGAGTATAGGAAAAGAAGAAAAACCCAAACCACAGCAATGCAAACTGTTGCAAATTGACAATAGAAGAAAGAAAGCTTTCAAAAATGGCAGAAAAGGGAAAGATGCTTCACATGTTGGGCTTACAGCTTGAAATTCCTTAAGGGAAACAAACATATCTGCAAAAGTGCTGAGAATATCAATGGGTGCCCTAAAATTGTTAGGAATAAAACCAGTGAATGGTATACATGTTGCAACCTGTATATCACACCATTTTAAGAAGTCTGAGCTTGTGTACCCAAAGAAAGAGAACCCAAAATCACGTACTATTTTGGTGTGCCTTGCAGGGCAGTATCCATAATGTTCTTCACAGTGTAAAGGTGATGTATCAAACACAGTGTTATACTGAGAGCACTCAGTGCCTATTTTGTGATCAGATAGAAAGAAACTGGTAACTGCAGAAACTATGGGAGATGGTAGGTCTGTATTTTTCACTCCAAAGAAGAGCCATTTGTTTGCAAGCTCTTATGGAATTAATACTGACAGATGTAAACACACTCAAGTTCTCAGAAATGTAATTGTAGCAAGTGAAAGTCTATTTCAAATATTTATAGTGTAATTTAAATGAACTGAAAAGCAGGCAAGAGAATCAGCGCAATTAAAGGACAAGCAGAAAAGCTTTTCTCGTAAAAATATAAATGGTATGATTTAGAAATATGATTATCATTAATAAAATTCAGGGAAACAGAGTTACACAATGAGCCTAACATACAACCAATGATTAAAAGGTGCCCAGGCTGTTTAACAAATTAGAAAATGTGAGCAAAAGAAGAGTTTTGCAAGGTGTTAGCCTATTCCAGTAAAAGACACACAAAGCAAGAAAGGATAAACATTGGAAAAAAAAATCCCTCGTCATCCAATCTCACTGTTTTATCCCTGGCTCTGATGGATTTTTGAGAGCGATGTGAGGTTTCAGTTACGGAAAGTTTTGTCCCACTGATTTTTCTGTTACTGTTTCAAATACAACCAGTGCAAGTTCTTGCAAGGACCCTGAGTCCTAAGCCAAGTACTGTTACCTGCTTGACGGCTTAATATTCCCAGGCCTGGGACTTCTGCCAGGAGAACATATGAGTGAAGTGGGGATGGGGATATTTGTTATTCATTCGTGCAGAAAGTATTTCCATCAGAACCTCACAAACTGAAAGCAAAATTGAAAGAAAAGGAGGTATTGGGAAGATAGAAAGGGTAGATGAACTAGTTAAGAGTATTTTAAGAATGACTGTGTTGAGTATAGCAATTTTTTTTTTTCCCCCCAGTTCTTCAAGGTCTGTGACACCTAAAAAGACTGGGAAAACTGCATATTTTTTTGTCTTTGTAAAAAGCACTCCTTAAAGGTGGGATTCAGCCTGTCCTTTGCACTCCTGATCTTAGCTGGTTCAATTGCAGCTCCAGGAAGCACCATCCACGACCCGGCTGCGTTGTTGCCCACCACATTTTGCCGGTGTTTACCACTGCTGAGCTTCATAAACTTTCCTTCCAGGTTGTCCCTGCCTCTTCTCTGCTCACAGGAGGCTCACCCAGGGACACCCTGGAAGTATTGGCAACTATATGAAATAGCTGTGCGGGGAAGCAGGGGTGGTGTTTGAATATAGGGTAAAGGAATTATTGAAGATGGATGTTTTTGGCTCTAAGAATATATACCACTCATGATTTCCTCAGTTTAGAGGTTAAAAGCAGCAGGGTAAGATACAAATGTTCACCAGGGCTTTTTTAATAGATCTGGAGTGGAGAGCAAGGCTGTTTTCCTATCTACTGTGTTTTTTCCTGCTGTCTCATTCTGGTTAATTGGGTAACTCTTGTTTCTTTGAAAGCACTTTGATTTGCCATATGAACACTGGAAGTATAATAAAATCAGGCTGTTTAAGAGTGTGTCTGGAAATGGTGATAAATAGTCCGTTCTCTGCTTTGCGGTTCGTTGCATCTATGGATCATGGTGAGTTCCCATCCACTGCTGGAGGCCAGCTGAATACACTGATGTTATGGAGATGTTATTATTTTTTTTTCTTGGGACATTTGCAAAGTTTGTTAAACTAAAAGCATTGTACAATGTGTGATTAATAAGTAGAGAAATACGGCCACATGCCAGAAAAGACTGGTCTTTCTCCTTGCATCAGCTTCAGGTGCCTTCCCAGTACAGGCAGCTCGAAGTGGGAAAGGAAAGGGGGTGAATCTGTGATCAGAAGTGTTTTGCTGTGTTCAGAATGTCAAAAAAAGCAACATTTGCTCATAAATTTGTGACAAAAATGAGAGGTGGAGACCTGGAAGTTCACTTGTGCTGGATTGTTACCCTGCGTAAGTGGTGGGAGGAGGGATGGAGTGATGCAGGTAAAGGGCGATGAGATCGTTTTGGATCACAGTGTTTGAACAGGGCAACATATACTGGGATATGCCCTCGGTACTAAATAATTTAGGGATGCTGTACCACTGGAACTGGAAATAATAGCTGTTAATGGGACTGAAAGTGTAAAGAAGGTGTGGACAAGGCATTTTGGTGGTATGTGTCTCTTCAATTCTGCATCTGATTTTCCAGTTCTAGGATTAACCCTTCAGAAATCAGACCTTGGTAGAACATTGGGGTTATTCTTTACTCTAAAACTGTTAGATTAAAAGTCATATGAATTTATTTGATTAAACAAACAAACAAAAATGAAAAAAGGAAGGGACAAAGAGCAAGGCATCGTACAAGGAATAGCACTGAAGTGGCTGGCCTGGGCTGGCAAGGGCTGGGCTATATGCTTTTCACCAGGACCAGTATGGGGGAGTGGGGAAAGAGCCTCCCTGGGCAGAATAGGTGAAACACCTCTTTAGTGAGTGTGCAAAAGTCATGTAAGCCTGTGAAGATTCACACTGGTATCATATAGACAAGTCGCAGGGGAAGTTGTTGGGTGCTGCATGTCTAACACTGTCAGGGCCCTTTAAAAAACCCAGCCTTCGTGTCTAAATTAACAAACAATTCATTCACATTTTTCCGTTTGGAAGAAAAGTGCAGAGTGGACTTGGTTATTTGATACTAATTATTTAGCAGGTATAAAAGCGTATTCAAGTCCCTAATCTCCTTTCTGAGCAGGCAGGCATGCTCATGTTCAAATAGTTGCATAACTTGCCCATCTCCAGTTGACAAACCTTCTAACTTTGTTTTCAGATCTAACGCAACCCCACCCCCGGACAAGCTGTGTGCATAGCTGCCCCATAGTCGATCTTGCTGTTAACCTCATCCTCTTCCTGCAGTTTGTTGCCTGCTTTCCATGTAGGTTTAGGATACCAGCTGTTGAGGAAAGTGCTGCTCCAGCATTTGTACTGTGCCTGGCACTTTGTGTGGCCAGGCTGGTGTTCAGGGCTTTTAGTAAAATGAATGAATGAAAAAAATCAGGACTAAGTTTTGTACTGGCTTGAGATGTAATGTCACTGCTAGATCTCTCTCTGCCTCATTGTCTCTCCATACATCTATATCTGTATATGTATCCATCTGTGTTGGTGTGTGTATGTCTGAATAGTCAATATGTGGCACCAGGACTGTATAGCAAATATTCTGGATGCTGTGAGATGAATACAGCTTGCTATTAATACAAGGTGTGAAAGATTTCTTATTGGCAGGTCTTTTCCTTGACTCTTCACATCTTCCATTCACTGAAAACTGACCGAAGTCAGTGGGATCACAAAGGATTCAAATCAAAATAAAACCTGGGCTGAGCCTGATGCTGGGAATTTTTGCTGCAGTAGGCATAAATTAGATGTTATCTCCCAGCCAGTTATGGTGATACTGAAAGCAGATACTTCAAACTGTTTGCAGTGTGTGAGAGCATCTTCTTTCATATAAATTAAAAACCAACCCAGGGACAAGGTTGTGGTTTCAAGTTGTAGATGGAACAAACACTATATTTATCTAGGTGCTGAGGAGGTCGAGGAAATAAAGCAATCTTCTTTCAGCTCCCTGCATTATTATCACAAACATTAGCCTGCTGGCACAAAACAAGTTTTAATTGATTGTTGTTATTGATTTTACAGGAAGCAAAGCAGAAGAAATACAACTTGATTTTTGTAAGTGAGGGTGACCTGAAAAATACAAAGGAGAAAAAGAGATTATAAAGCCCTCTCATATTTTGCCCAGTTCTGTGAGTTCGCAGCTGAGCACTCCATAAAAGCCCTCTCCATTAATTCTCTATTTATGTATTTTGACCATATTGATTTCCTCTATATACTCTTTATATAATCTCCATCTGAAAGTTTTATTTGGCTGTCCATTTTGTGCTGTCACTGCGCAGATCAGACTCATTCTTTGTGGCCTGTAATTTAAACACATCTCTTCCTCCTCTCTCTTTCCACCTGCTTCAAAACCATGTGGGCAAGAAAAAGCTGCACATAAAAGCTTTAGACCAGTTGGTACCATGACTCGCTCCTTTCTGCTGATCATCACTTTCTGGAACATCTTCTGTTCAGGCTGAACCTTGGCTATGGGATTTATTTCTGCTCACGCTGCTCTGCTAGTGCCCAGCTGGGAGCAGAGGTCCTGGGCTGTGGATGGACTGCCAGAATGATCACAGCAACCCCGGTGGGCTGGCTGGTGTTCAGCAGTGGGATGTTAGCCATAGTTAGCCATTTTCCTGGTCAGGAAGGGAGGAGATGCTGAACTTCATGGGATGCTGCTTAAATTCGCTCTTTTCCAGAGCTTTCCTTGTGCACGGATTAGGAATCACGCTGGTTTAAGAGGGAGGATTTTATTGGTGGTGGATAACAGGTTTTTCGCAAATTGTTGAAAGTGAAGAGTTTTCTCCCTGTTCAGTCTTACATGTTAATTCTATGGATTTTGGGGTAGGCGTGTGACAGGAGAAAGATGTTGATGGGAATGGCAGTGTTTGGTACCTTTGCTAGAGGAGTCAGTGATGCCTTGAATTCTAGGTAGACACTTAATGTGTATATAGAGTTAATTAAGTCATGTGGATAGTGTAATTCCATAAAGCTTTAAAATTATTAACAACAAATATGTTAGCATGGATTAGACTATGATCACTATTAATCTAATTAATATTATTATTCTTAACAGTATTAGTTATATTAATACTGTTATCAGTTTACCCATAATCTGTTCCTCCAGGATTGAGTAAAGTGCTTTCTGAAGGCAGGTTGCAAAGATGGTTACAGCCACAAAGATCTGAAAATTAGTGTAAGTTACTCTCTTTCCTTTCTCCATTCTTACATGTAATTCTTATTTTACTGAGACTTGAATATTTATATAACAGTAATAAAAAACCTACAGTCTTGTTTAAATTTGCATTCTGATGTTTATTTCTTTACTTACATTTGCAAGATTTTCTTCTTGGCAGCAATGGCTAAAAGCTTCCTCTCTTCCAAAAATATTAATTGAAACAGTATAGCTCTAAGATCTGGGCTTCTAAGGAAAATGTTAAATTCTTACCAACCCTGTTTTAAACTAAATGCTTAGTAATTTACAAATTGTTAATTTTAAGGCAATGAAGAATGGTAATTTATTAAGTGTATCCCAAAATGAAATCTGTGGCACTGCTTTACTCAGACGGTGCCCTGGTATTTCTGTCCATAGGTGCTTGGCAACAACATTCTTCCCAGAATGATACACAGGGGGGAAAAAAAAAAATTCTTTTTGCTTTTGCAGCACCCACCCGACTTTCCCACCAAGTGATCTGTTGTTAATGTGCAGGAAATCCCAATGAATGCACATCATTTGGTGAAAGAATGACAGCAGACACCACAGCTATCCTTAGCAAGCATCCACCTGCTCTCGTGGTGTCTTTTTAAAGCAAGTTCAGCTTACCTCTTCTCCTCTTAGTTTTCCTTTGCTTAATTGCAGGTGATGATTCCAAAGAAGCCTTCACCTGTTTGAGTGCGCTTTCATCTTTCTAGACAAAGCAGGCTTGGGCTTGGTGCTTGATCTGTGGCATAGTTAGGGCCTTTGGTATTAAAGGCGTTGGGATCACCCTGAGGCTTTTAAGGTTTTAGGGTTAAATTGATGAGCGTGTATAAAATGTAAGCTCTGTTGTTTGGCAGAGTTTTTCAGCATTTGTTATTCTTTTTTTTGTTAGGAAACCATGGGACTATACTGCATTCCTCAACTGCCTCTTGCCTATTAAACAACGCTGTCAAACAGTCGGCTTGCATAAAACTTATGATTTGTTATTTTGCCTTTAGTCCTCATTAGCTGTCTAACTTAGCTGAGATGTCCAGATATTCCTCTGTACCAGATCAGGATATCTATGTGCTTCATTTGTGCTGTGCCTACTGGATAACAAGCGCTTGGTAAACTCTAGAGCTGGGAGATATATCAGCTTCTGACCACTGGGCCTGCACTTTGATTCCTACTCTTTCTTCTCAGTTATGGCTACCGGCTTTAGGAATTCAGAGCTGTTCCATGAAAAATCCATTTCAGAACCCAAACACTTCACAAAAACCATTTTTGGTGTTTCTTTCCCCACCCCCCCTTTAGAAGTAGGGAATAATGTGACCAAAGGCCCAGTGGAAGGCAATGCCCTGACCTCGACTACTGGTGAAGTTCTTGAAGGCGTGCTGCCCATCGTTGCTAAAAATGAAAGCTGTTACTTCTAGAAAGAGGCTCTGCCTGTGTTTCTGGCTGGGATCCCAACACCTTGGCTGTATCTGCTGTGAAACGGTTCCCACACTCTGGCATGTCCTGGTGGCAGGACTGCCCATATGAAGGAAATTGCTGTTCTCTGGGAATGGGGGCAAGTAGTGGCTTTTAGTGAAAATGATTTCAACACAATTTGCAAAGTCATAATTGAGATTAAAAGCTGGGTAGAATTGTGTTTCCTTACTTTTTTTCTCCTTCCTCACCCATTTGTATATATTGTTTGGAGGAATTTACCTATTTTTTTAGATAAGGTTTAAGATAAAGTTTCCTCTGGCAATTCCCAAAGGGTTTGGATGCCTTGTATAGTATAACGTGGGTGCCATGCCCATCCCAAACTTTCTCCCATATCTTCACATACAATTCCTTAAGATCAAGCCCCAGGAGAGCTTTTGTGAAACATGGTTGAACAGGCAAGTTACTGCAGCTTAATGCATTCCTGTTCTTCATCCACTGCAAACGCGAAGTAAAGTGGGAGAATAAGCTACCATGTGTGTTTGGGTTCATGGTGGTAGTTTAAAAGAATATGTGTTATTTAGTACTTCTAATTCAACATTGTTATGGTTAAAAACATACAGTTATATATGTATAGGTGTATATATATATATATGGCATATGTATGACTTACACAGTTATGTCTCAGCTGATTGGTGGTAACTTGTAAAACTTCAGTAACCCAGTTGCAACTTTCTGTTCATTCCAGCAGTAAGGGCAGGACTGTGGGTGGTGTCCACATAAGAGAAATGCAACAAAGGACAAGGTGTTAGCTCTGCTGGTGAAGATGCTAGAGCCATTGCCTGGCTCTGTCATTTGTCCCTTGTTCCTTAGAGGCACAGTTTAGGGGCAGATGCAGCATTTCAGGAGGAAGGCAGAAGTCTCTCTTCTCTGAGCAGCCCCAGGGATTCTGGCCACCAGATTGCTACTTGGTCACATAGGTTGTTTGTAGACAGAGTCACTAGACTAGAGCTCCTCTCTGTGCTAACTTCAGAACTGTTTCTTACCAACTACATAAACTTAACACTAAGGCCAGACTTGAAATTACTTTGCTTTTTATATTAGACATTGGCATCTATTCATTTTACACTATTTTCTTCTGAAACTGTCTTCTCCTTCTAAAGACTATAGGTTTATAGACCCTGATTCATCTCTTAACTTTTGCTTTGCCAAGTGAAACCCTTTGGGCTTCCAAACTGATCCCTTTAATTATTTTTATAGGCCTTCTCTGAACCTCCTCCAGTTATCTGAGAGGACTGTAGACATGGATTCAGCATTTCAGGAGGGGTTTTTCTCTGTTCCCCCTTACCTACAGCATGAAAAAGGCAGGTCAAGGATTGTCAAATTTTTTTTGGTTAATATTTTATGAGATACAGTCCTTCATCCTTCATATACAGATAGGCAAGTAGATGAAGGTGTCAATATGTGAATTTGACCAACTAACTAGCACCCAGAAATGCATAGCTGATGGGGTGTCTGTAGGCTTCATTGACTGCACTGGTCAGCTCTCCACTGGCTGAGCTGAGACATAAAGTTTACAGGTAGGCACCAACATACAGGTACCTGAATTTGGAGCTGAGTCTCTCTCTGGGTGGTATGTAAAGGTATGCTTGGCAAAACTGTTGAATATACATATAAATACATATAAAAATAAGTAAATCTTTATGATACAGTATGCGTACTTTTAAATAATTACAAACTGTTCCTATTTAAGACTACTTGCTGCAAATCTGTGCCATGCTTATGGACAACATGACAAGTTTCATGTTTTCCTGACCTTCCCTGACAAAATGATCTGGAGTCTAGTTCTGCTCACCCAAACTTATACCTTTCAACCAACTTCAAAGGAGAAGGCTGAGTT
>NW_010245849.1:69823-74827 GCF_000690775.1 Eurypyga helias
ATACAGGGTTGTTATTTCTGTAACACATTCATTTATGTCATTAATACCCTTTTTCTTATCAAAGTCTTCTAATAGTCAATTTAAAATGTTTTATACAGTTGTTTTGGTTTTTTTTTTTTTTTGCTTTTAAAACTTGGGAAGGGTATTTTTCCCTTCCCTTCTGTTTATATTTATGTTTTCAGATAGTACATATACAGCCTAATCATATCACTTTGAAACTGATATAGAAAGTTGTGCTCTCTTACTCAATCAGATTTAATCAGTTTGGATGGGTTCCAAGTACTAAGCATTAATCTCACTTAAACCAAACTCCTGATAGTTCATCTATCCTGAGTATTCATGTCAAAGACATAAAACAATCTCCTTTAATGCCCACAGTACTTTTTAAATTGAGCTTTCACCATCTGTTAATAAAACCTGCTTTGTACTGCTGGTTGTGTTCTCTGGAATGTGTCAGGGGTGAGTTTCTCTTTCCCTCCAATTCTTAAAACCACCTTTTTTTTTTTTTTCCAAAAGTATATGAAAATTATGCAATATAGTAACAAGGAATTAGTCACACCTTGGCAGAATCTCCATTACCTTGGCTCACATCAAAGGGAAGGAGAGAAGCGTGGTCCTTACAAGCTTATAGCATTCCTTTGCCCTGGAGTCCCAATCTGCGATGACAACTAAATTGGACACTGATGCTTGCTTGTTTTTCAACATGTGGGTGTAAAGCACATTGACCTTGCAGTTGACTCTTTTAGAGCACCTTTCATCGTGGGCCCAAGCCCACAGCGTGACGCAGAGCACTCTGTTGACTTTCAGGAGTCCCAGGGGAGGATTATTCAGAGGCAGAGCTGCCAAGCTGAAGTCCCCCTTTGGTGCCCTCTGTATTTCAGCTTCTCACATTATTAATCCTTGGGGTGATACTGTAGTGCTTCCTTGTCAAACTGCTACGGAGATCATGCTCAAAATAAATGGTGCCTCCAGATGACGTTTTGCATGATTCAGCCCTTTAAGGTCATCATTTACAACAAAAGGGGAGTGAACTACAAATTAGAAAGGGCAAGAGTAAGAATCCATGTTTCTCTGGGGCAGGCTATTCAGGATACCTCTGGCTTTACTGGATGCTGCTGCTGACAGGAGCGAGCTAGGTGTATTTGATTCCAGCTTTGCCTGAGAAAGCAGGTGAGGTGTGGGCATTAGATGGTTTTAAAAGTCATGGCTAGGCAGATTATCTATGATTCCGTGTAAAAGTAAATGAAAAAGAGAAGAATTTTTGTTGATTTGAAAAAAAAAAGGGACAGATTTGAAGGATGGATCAAGTTTCATTCTTGATGAGCAAAAGACTTGATTTTCATCATACTTGAGCTATGACACTGGGGTTTAAGCAGTGGATAGGCATCCAGGTACATGTTTGTTCTCCACAAGAAAGAGGCTCTGGGAACTGCGATATTTTGGAAAAGTTTTGCAATTAGTGAAATGGTTGCTTGACCTTCTGACTACCTCAAGTCAGAAAGTATTTCAGAGCAGTCTCAGAGTTTTGATGGTTACAGGACAAGTAGAAGAAAAATGTGAACAGTCAAAAGACTGCCATGCCACACCTTTTTGTGGTGTCGAGCCTTCCTTTCCCAGAAACCTGCTTCCCTGGGCCACGGAGAAGTGGTCCCATAGCATCTGACCTCGATGCAAATGTCAGTCTGAAGGTACTGGTCGTCCACCAAGGTGTAAGCAGTAGATGCGGTTAGTGCAGTACTTAATTTATTGTCTGCTTTCAGAATAAAGTTGCAAAACCTCCAAGAAAGCAGTATGGCTTGCAGCCCTGCAGGTTGTGCAAATGTCCCTGAGACTTGCTTTCAAGGCAGACTAATTTACACTTGAAAAGTGGGTAGAGCACTTATCTGAAAGTCTCTCTGTGTTCTCTCAGGACCAGGAGGAAGCCCCTGATGTGAGAACTCATGGTATTGTGGAGCTGACTTGTCTTCAGGCTTGCTCTTGAGATGAGGCATGTGCTTAGCTGCATTAAAAAAGCTGTCATCTAGCTCAGCTCCAGTCTTTCTTTGCATCTTCTGGTATGCAGGAAGTTAAAAGAAAGGCAAATTCCACTCTCTGTGTGCTTCCCAATGAAGGGTGGGAAGGTGTTTTAAAAGGAACTATGGTAAAATTTAACTGAGATGATGGTTATGATGGTGACGGTGATTTTACGAGTTTCAAAATGTAACTTGAACATGGATTTCACTTAGCAGATGTGTTAAATAACAAAATACACCCTAGAATTAGATTTATATTTGATTGCAAAATAGCTACTTTCTTCAGCTACTTTTTCAGCTTCCTCTTAACACTTATGTTTTTGCTTGTAAGTTTTTTGTTTGGATATAATGAGGCTTTGTGTCTCCTGATTCCTTATCTTATGTGGGTGGTAGAAAAATTGCTCTACTGATCCAATATTTGTGGTTGTGAGGGGCAGGTGGTTTCACGCAGAGCTGTGCAAAATATCTGTAGTAAATATAAAAAGAAGGGGAAGCCTCCTTCCCTGAGATTTCTTTATACACCTGGAACCTCTGCTGCAAACCCCAGGGACCCAGCAGAAGAGCTAGTTTCAGGGATGGAGAGGCCCTTTGCCAATCTTTGCAGCTTCCAGCGACGTGGAGCTGGTTTGGGTTGTTTTTGTGCATCGCAGGCCAGCACGTCCTGGAATTCCAGCTGCCTCCTGCATTGCCCAGGGGTCCCACTCCTTCTCTTTCACTTTGGGCTCCAGGCATCATTTTCTTCTACCTCTCCCAAGACTCATGCATGGAACAGGTCAAGACTAGCTCTGTGGGACTTGTGTTCAAACGCGAGATGCGGTGTAAGACTACATGACCTGATATACTCTCCAGAAGCATCAGCCGTCCAGCTCCTTGCATAACAAGCATGCTGAGCTCTTCTTCCAAGACACAGAGGTGTATCCTGGACATTTGTCAGCTGGAAAAAAGAAATTCTGTTAAGATAGTCCATTGGGTATTGCTACAGCCAGCTGGGGAACAGACCAGGTGTAATAACTTGAAATTAGATAATATTTAGGATTTGATGTTGCCACCTAAGGACACTGGGAATTTAAGTCAAATTTATTGTAGTAAATTTCTCAGGAAAGATTTCATCCACTTGTTGTTAATGGTAAGCTCCAGGACTCAGGCATTTGGATTTTCATACCAAAGAATTTGTAGGGTTTGAAATTCAGGGTTTGAAATTGTAATGGACTCACGGTTGTCTCTTGAGCTTCATGCTAACACATTCTGGGACTGCTTGACATCCCACATCCCACTCAGAATACCTGCTGCTGTGCCATCTGTACACATTACAGCAAGGATTTCTGAATCATGGATCCTGAAGCTTTGCTCTAAGACACCTGTCTTTGGTGAGTTTAGCGCGAATCTCTGCCTTGAGCCCATGGACAGCTAGCCAGTCTTTCTTGGCCAAATGTAGTGAAGTGAAGGCAGTGCAACGCTGAAAATCCTGCTTGGTCCAGGGGCAGCTGATTAATTCCGTTAACAGCACAGCCTCTTCCTTAACCACCCGTGTCCAACTGGCACTGCATCCAGCAGGTAGATCTGGCAACATTTCTTCTGTCCTGGTGTGCAAGCCCCATGCCTAGGTGCAACTATGAGGTTTTCTGCAAATCACATAACAAATTTTAAATCAGGTTGTGTGATGGGACAGCAGACGCACTGTTCGATACAGCATGGAGCCCTTCAGCCACCTCTGCCCTGCCCTCCATGGGAGCAGGACATTGCCACCACTTTGTTACCCATACCTTTAGGCACTGGACCACAAACCAGGACATCTGGCATGCAAGGTCAAAGACCAGGAGGAAAGAATATAGCACATGGCAGTATGAAAACCAGGCCTAGCTGTGGCGAAGAACAAGGCAAGATCTCACTTGGTGAGCTGGATGCTCAGTGCCTGAGATTTGAAAAGTCTAAGTGTGCTTTCCATGATATCGGGTCTTGAGTCTGGAATAAGGTGAAAATTTGTCTCAAGAATCTCCTTTATAGACTCATGTGTACACTAGTCCATGCAATATTTGCTAAAAATACCAAAATCCTTGCTTCTATGGATATATATATGAACCTTAATATATATTTTTAAATTATATACTTGATGTGTACTGAATTTATTTATTTAAATGGTGATGTTTCTAAACCAGGCAGCTTATAGTTTTCATACAACAAGACAGGGGTAAGACTGTGCAGCAGTAACTGTACTGTTACACTTGGATGGTACAACATCAAGCTGACAGAGAGGTGAGATTTTTGCTTCTGGACTTCAGAAGGTCAAAACCAGTGCGGGAACTTTTCCCAGTGGTGGCAGCTGCAAATGTCAGGGAGAATTGCATTTCCAACAGTTTCCCAGGACAGATTTTCACAGTCAGAACCATTTATTTCTTGTGTGCTGTTGGGAAAACATAATGAAAGAAACCCGGGTGTCACTTTGAGGTGATTTTTGGGATGAATGCAGAGGCATATAAGCAAGGAAAATTTTAATTTCAGTTATATTTGGTGTGAGAATAAAAAGAAAACCCAAAGCAGGCACTGGTCAAATACATACTTATTTAAAAGTAGGAGACTGGAAATCTGAAATGTCTGTGTGGCATTTGTGATAATGCCATGGCCCTAAAAACAACTATTAATAACATAAATATTTGTCCATGACAATGTCAAATTTGATTTGCTGTATACCATATAATCCAGGTATATAATAACATGGCACATGTATTCCACTGCACACCACACACACGCTTGTATCCATTTACTCATCTGCTTAAACTGCTGATGTGCTGTATTTATTACGAATCTTTAAGATGTTCCTAGACAGTCTACCCCAGACATTTTACTGGAGGCTTCTGTATTGTTTCAGATGCTTTTAAATGAAAAAGCAGTGATCATCCCCAACATACATGGGTGATAACTTGAAATCTAAAAGAGACCCAACAGAATTGAAAATGAGAGCTGTAACGAGATCATTTCAGTACCAGGAATCATA
>NW_010245850.1:0-8133 GCF_000690775.1 Eurypyga helias
GCGTCTGCCGGGAGCCGTCACTGCCGCCAGCCCGGCCCCGAGAGGCGCTGCTGCCCAGTCACCCTTGCTCTCTCCGTCTTGTCTTTGCAGCTTGTACCCGCACATGTTCTCGAGAGCCTACATCAACTTTAAAAACCAGGAAGACATAGTCCTCTTCAGGGATCGCTTCGATGGCTATGTTTTTGTCGATCACAAAGGCAAGTGAGCCGTGCTCGGCTCGATGTTTGCATCTTTCCTGGTGTGTGTGCGGTGTACTAGATAAATTTTAGAGGGATGGATGCGAGCAGCCTAACACGCCACTTCTGATTTGTTTGGTTTTAGTGCCTTAAATGAATTCTAAGTCATGCGGTATTTTAAAGAATAAAGAAAATCTCATGTGCTTTGTGGAAACTAGTTAAATTGATTTTGTATATTTCTAAATTGATTCTGTACAATGTGTATAAAACCTAGTTAAGTGTACATCAGGGTAGTAGTAGTATCGATATAAAAACCAGTTGCTGTGTTACTGAGGTTAATACTTGCGTTGTTCATACCTGACTGTAAAGTCTGAAAAGTTCAAGTGAGTACGTGGCGTTGCTGTCCAAACTAAATGAAGCTGAAGTTAATGATGCTGCCCTCTGCTATGCCCCTGTCCTGGCTTCATCTGAGCTGGCAACTAAGTACCACACAGCTGCTGGCTCACCTCCCCACCTCTTCCAGTGGAGGAGGAGAATGGGAGGAAAAGACAAGGACATTCGTGGGCTGAGAAAAGAACAATTTAATAACTGCATATAAATGAACAAAGTAGTGATACTAAGAATGCTACTAGTAATACATAATGAAAATGTGAAAAATAAACCACACAATACAATTGCTCATTACCTGCCAATTGATACCCAGCCAGGTCCTGAGTAGTGAGAGTCAGAGCTCAAGGGTGATTGCAGCAGAGTCAGAGAAGTTGCACCAGGTTCCAGACGAGCCCCATGAGCGAGACAGCAGCTGAGAAAGCCAACCTACCCACCAACTCACTAATGTGTCCCACCCCACCATCCTCCAACAGTGAGCATGATGTTCTATGGAATTAAATCCTTTTGGTCAGTTTGGGTTGGCTGTATGGACTGTGCATCCCTCCCCTCCACTTTCAGCGAAGAATCTGGGGACACAGGCGCAGTATCAGAAGCTGAAAACGTCCTTGAATTGGTACAAGCATTCCTTTAGCATCCACTAAAAACACCAGTGTTATCAGTGCGCTTCTCAAGGCAAATCCAAAACATACCCTCATGCCATCTACTGTGACAAAAAAGAAATGTCCCAACTAAAACCAGCACAGCCCCTCCCTGTTCTGTACACTTCTAATAATGGGCCTATTTTTGTCAGATTTTAATTCAGATTATTACTTGTTCCAATTTACAACTGAGTGAGTCATCTTGATTCAGTGAAAGGAACAGCTTGTTCCTTGCAGTCTAAGTTGGGAAAGTGACTGCTGTCTGGAGACACTAATCTGTAGGAAACAAATATTTTGTTTAATTCACTGGTTAAACGAACAAGTGTTTAGTTGCCACTTAGGTTTTTTCTAAATACATGTCAGGTATTCAGTACATCGTATTTTTAAATTTTGCATTTCAAAATGCTTACATTGTGTAGCACTAGATGTTGTTAGTCTCTCATTGATAGACCTTAAATTTACATATTTAGCAGGAGCTTTAACATGAGTCATCCTGTTGGTTTCAGTAGTCTAAGGGGTTCACCCTGAACTTTGTTTCAAGTACATAAGCTTTACATTCCATCCAGCCAGGTGTTTTATGTGACACAAACCTCTGTCCACAAGATTCTCCCTTATTTAGGAGGGTTGCGTGACAAGGTTTCAGTAACATGTAGAAAAGAAACATGTTACTCCTTTTACGTAAGCTGACTTGCGGTGTAACAGCACACTGTGTGCTATACCCAGCAGCAGTATTAGCTTTATGCAGCCATAAACGTAGCATTCTTCTCAGGAGATAAAAACTTTAAAGCCTGCCTGTAATGTCTTACGTCCTGTTGTATTTTGCCAAAAATTGAGATTTGCCTCAGTTGCATTAACTGAAAAATATTCTCTTCTAACTTAAAATACTCTCTTCTGCCTGCACAATGAACGCACAGTCTGTAGGATGAGGGTACTGTGTGGTGGAGCTGAGGTAGATGACCTGACAGTGACGGGCAGTCTTAAATCTAGTATTTCCTTTTTGTTGTGAGTTTAGGAATTTACTGTGTAGTTAACACAGTGAGAGCATTTAGTTCATGACTTCTGTCTCTGAAATTTGCTTTGTGTTACTATTATTAAATGGCTTTCAAGATACAAGAATATCTGTTTCATCTCCATTTTAATGTGTTTTTCTCTCTCCTCTTAACAGGTCAGGAATACGCTGCCATAGTCGAGTTTGCACCTTTCCAAAAAGCTGCAAAAAAGAAGAGTAAGAAAAAGGATGCCAAAACTGGAACCATCGAAGATGGTATAACAGCTAGCTAGTTTGTTTTGCATGTGTAGACTTGAAAGCCCTAGCAGGAGTTTGAATATAATGTTTTTACTGTGAGACTGTAGTTTATCAGTAGTGTGTTTGCTTAATTGTAAGTGAAGCTCACTAGTGTTGCTTTGTCAGTTGCAAGTGCATGATTGGCCTAGGCAAACACTGCAGCAGCTCACTTGAGAGTTGCCAGCTTATGGAAAGGTGGCATATAAACAACACAAATGTAACCCAGACTTCCAGCAGTGCACAGTGCAAGTTCTTTTCATGCTACAGTGTATCTTCTTTTCATTTTTTTCCCCCTTTCCCCTGCCCTGTAGATCCAGAGTACAAGAAGTTTTTGGAAAGTTACAGTGCAGATGATGAAAAATTAACCTCCACTCCTGAAACTTTGTTGGAGGAAATAGAGGCAAGAAACAAAGAGCTCATAGGTATGGAAATCTATGTACTACAGTTTCATTTTCCTAGAGCGCAAAACACTGTATGTCGTGTAATTTGAAGCTGTGATTTCTCAACCTTGAGGAGACTGAATTCTTTTGTGTGCTTGCTTGGTATTTGTTAAACCTTTAGGCTAATATCATTTGTGTATTTTATTTTGTTCCCATGCTCTAAATTCTTCTCTAAATTGGTTCAAGTTTTGTATGATAACCTTCCTTCCCGCTTTAAGCTGCTACTCAGGTGTGTTAGCCAGACTAGGCTGTGCAGTGGCTGCATTTCCGTGAGATGCAGTGATGTTCCATGCAGGCACAAGTTAAGAGATGTTGTGGTTGGGTAAAATACCACAAAAATGACCAGAAGTCTCCTTTTTTTAATTTTTAAGCATGTTACAGGTATCCCTTTCGAAGTGAGAGGATCTGGGAAAAGCCTAATGCAGACTGAATATCCCTTTACAGATAGCTGTCCTGGATATCATACTAGTGTCCTGAAGTTTATAGAATCCTAATAGCTTTCCGCTATGTGGGATAGGATTGGAATACTTGTTTCCCTGCTGTATTGCTGTATGGGAGAGGAGATAGGCTGGATAATCCATAAGGCTTCTTCATTTCCTGTAGGGCTTTGTTGTAGGTATTGCAGTATTGGTTAAGGCAAATTGTTTACATTTGTTTTATATATTCTCTAGCTAAAAAGACTACTCCTTTATTGAACTTCTTGAAAAATAAACAGGTAAGGCTTATCTCCAGAATCTTCTTGTTGCTTGCAAGTACAATTGGCTCACTTAAAGCATGGTTATGTATATTGCAGTGTGTATATTGATATGTTTCTGCCCTTGCTTTTGGATGAGAATCTCTTGACCCAACTTCCCTGTTAACATCTGGTTCACATATTTTAAACTACTAGAACACTGGCCTTTGTAGGAATGATGGTGCTTTATGTGCATTCTGGTCACAGCTGATCATCTCTTGTAACACTGCCAAACCAGATTCCATTCGGATGCTTTCATTTTTAATGCAGTTATGGCTGAGGTCATTGTGGATGATCTTTCTCCTAGCACATGATCTCATTTTAACTGTCAGCAATGGAGAAAATCACAGATGGGGCAGATTTAATTAAAATTAGAATGATGATGGTTGAGGATAGAGTTGTGATTTTTTTTTTTAAGACCATACAAATCAAGACTTATGAGCGAGGAAAAAAAATTAAATGCTGCTGTAACATGTTCAGGTTCACAATGGAACAATAGAGACAACAGGACTTTTTGTCTTTCATAATAGGGGTGGTTTTGAGCTGAGTTATTTGGTGATGAAATAACTTACTTTATGGCAGGGTATCTTGTGAAGCTTACAGGGGTGTTTTCTAGTGTGGAAATACACTATTTCTCTTTGCTTTTACGCACAGAGACTGAGAGAAGAAAAAAGAGAGGAGAGGAGGAGGAGAGAATTGGAAAGAAAAAGACAAAGAGAAGAAGAAAGAAGAAAATGGAAAGAGGAGGAGCGAAGGAAGAGAAAAGAAGCAGAAAAACTGAAGAAGGTAGACAGATGCCCAGAAAAAGAAAGAGACAGATCAAAAGAAGAACCAAAGATTAAGGTCTAGAACAGTTCTTTATTATAAACTGTTACACTCCCTTTCCCCTATTATTTGTATATCAGTCTCTCAAAATGTGCTTTGAGTATTGTGTGAAGAATCACAGGAGTTTGGTGTTAGTCAATAGCCACTTTTTTGTAATATCCAATGTTAGGCATTGTAAAGGTTTACCTGATGTAATGCTTCATAGTAGTATTTAAAGCTTTTGTCACGTGACTGTTGTACATGCTGTGGTAAACAGAATTGTGAATTCACTATGGAATATTTTTAAACTTTCTAAAATGACCTGTTTTAGGAGAAAAATCCTAGTCTGCCATGTGGATTAAGCTTACTCATACACTCCAGCTTATAGAAATACTACGATTTGCAGTGGCATTACTTTAATGGTTTTTTTTCTTACTGGACTGTGATTCCTTTGATGCAATTTCGGTGTTGTGCCAAACAATGTGTATTAGAGTGAGCTTTTTAGTTGAGACTTCTGTTTCCTTTGTAGCTGCTTAAGAAGCCTGAAAAAGATGAAAAAGACTTGGAGAAAAAAGAAAAATCCAAGAAACTGGAAAAAGAGACTCTGAGGGAGGAAAAAAATTCGAGTAGTGCATCTGCCAAACGATCTGATGGGGAGACAAAAGAAGAGAAGGCAAAAAAGTATTCTAGTACTTGCTATAAATATATCTATGTATATATAACTTGCTTCCTGATAGTACCGAGGCTGCTCTGCCATGACCATGCATTGAAATTCCTTTCAAATAACTTTTCTGCCATGATGCGTGGGCTGTGTTCTCCGTGGCAGTGCACATCCCAGGGATTACAGAGAGCTGTAAGAATTACCTGACGGTTCTTCACTAGCGGACAAATGTTAATATTTTTGCAACTCACTGTAGGAACTCAGCCAAAGAAGCCGAGGTGTAGGTGACCTGCAGCACTGTCCTTGCAATGAGAGAGTCATAACCATGGCAAGAGGAGAGGTCTGCTCCAGTTAGTAGTACCTTTAAGTCTTGTAAGAGGTCAAAGTGGAAAGTGTTGTTCTTGACCAGCTTTTCAAGGTTCGGTTCTGCCATGTGAGAAAGAGATCGAGACGGAGAAATTCCGAAGCCAGGGGAGGCTCAGCCAGCTATGCGAGTAGAGGCTAGGCAATCTTAGTGGTCAGTGTCATCTCTGGTTATCATGCATGACTCAGGTTATTACAGCTTCCCAAAACCTCCCTAGAACCTACCACTGTGTCGTCTTCGTATTGCCAGTTTACACCAGTGTTACATTGATCTCCCAGCTCTGTTTGATGAATCTTTTGAGCTTAATTTTCAGTTTTGTTTTCATACAGATCAGAAGATGAGTGTGTAAAGGACTACAGGGACCGAGATAGAGATTTTGAAAGAGACAGAGAATATGAGAGAGCACAGAGGGAGAAACTGAGGCGCCAAGAGGAGGAGCGTCGGAGGCAGAAAGAGCGCTTTGAGAAAGAGAAGGTTTTTAGAAGAAAAGAGGAAGAGGTGAAAAAGGAGAGAGACTTACTCAGAGAGAAGGGAAAGAAAAGTGATCTTACAGACTTTACCAGCAGCACGGACAAATCTGAGAAAGTAACCAAAGACGACAAAAAAGAGGATACCATTAAGAGGGATCGTATCAGAAACAAGGTGCTGGATTTCTTTAAATTCATGTGTTGATTCACAGGGACCACTTCGTGGGTTTTAGGATGAAAGCAAGGAAAGAACCACGTGGTTTCTCTGCTGAAACTTCTCCCCGTTGTCGTAACAAACTCTGCCGTTGCTAGGAAGTTTGCCCATTTGTCCGCTAAACTGTTTGTAATATTTCTTGTTGCTGTATAGGAATGAAGCCGAGGTACCATGAGCTAAATTGTTAAGACACTGATCCCTTTTTTCATTTGCTGACTTATGCCGTAGGCTGTACCTTCAGGGTGTCAGTAGAGCGTCAGCAACGTACCTGTGTCTGCTGACGTTATACATGCCTGAAAATGCATCTCAAAGCAGGATTGTGATCGAACAGGTGCCTCCAAAACAGGGACCAGACTGCTACATGCAGAATGGGACAGAAGATCTCCTGTAGGCTCAAGAAATAATGTCTTGAGTTTAGTTCTATATACTCTGCAAATCTGGTTTTGCAGCATCAGGATGCAAGTTTTCCATGTCACTTAAGGCATTACCTGCTACTAATGAAACACCAGGTTTTGAAGAAACTTTGAAGTTGGCCTCTGTTGCGAGAGAGGGTGAGCTGATCTCATCAAAGTAGGAAGCTCGGGCTTGGACTGTGTGCAGGGTTTTTGAGACTTGAACAGGGATGTTGCCTTCCAGCAGGGACAACCTTGCTTTGATACAGCTGAGGTTACGTTGCCACCACGGTGGAATAATTTCACTCATAACACCTTGAAAAGTTTGAATTTGAGCCACTTCTAAGATCACTGATGCCATAATAACCGCGATAGCACGGGGCTGTGACAGAGTCTAAATAGTTTTGATTTATTTCAGGATCGTCCAGCAATGCAGCTGTACCAGCCAGGAGCCCGAAGCCGAAGCCGATTGTGTCAGTATGAAGACAGTGCTGCCAAACCCTCAGAGCAGGGAGCGGATAAGAAACAAGAGAGTGAGACCAGTAATGCGAAGGAAGAGGAGTGACTAGCATGCAAGCCTTATGTGTTCTGACTGTCTGTGCAGCCAAAGAGCATGTACTACGCAATCCAGAAGTGCCTTCGAAGTGAAGAAGGAACAAAGGAAGAAAAGGGGGCATTGTGCTGTTGGATGTTTCTGGTTAAAGAACCTCAGTTGTAGATTCGGAATTTGAAATGTGTTCTCATTGTATTTTCAGTTATTTGAATTTATTTTCCCAGCATCTAACTACAACAGAGAAGAGAATCTTGGCAGAGTAGGACTTTGTGGCCTGAAGTATGATAATAAATGAGTCATGCGGTCAGGAGGAGATGACACCTGGATCTGAAGGCAGAGCTTTAAAGCGATCGGAGCTAGTGTTGGACGCACTTAAGCAGAGCAAGCTTGGAGTTGCCTGGAGTTAACACAGGTGTTGCAGTTTGTCTGGTGCTCCTACCTGAGGCAGTGGTAGCTAAATTCTGTCAGCCTGGCAGCGAGACAGGTATGCGGGCTGGGGCTGTCGAGGTGCCAGTGAAGAGGAGCCCTGTGGCAGGCAGAGAGGAGAGCGTTGGCCTTGCAGGGAGCGTGTCGGGGAGGGAGAGACCTTCTCTTTGCTCATTCTCGAAGTAACTAAGTTGGAGTGTATGAATAAGCTGGCTTAATATTGGGATACTTCTTGACAAATTCTCATGTAAAGTCTACCTACATTGAAATGCTTAATTTTAATCAACTGTCGCTGGTTTGAGCATCCTGTTCTTTTCCAGCATCCTCCCGTCTTTAGAGTGTTTTCCTAACTCCTGCCCTATTGGTACTGCCTCATCTTCCCTCATAACTTGAAGTATTGTTTTACAGCCCTGAAAGAGACTTCACCAGTAGCAGCTCCTCCTAAGCTAGCGAATTTTAGCCATAGCTCTTTTGTACTAAAACCAATAAAGTCGCAGAAATTCGTGCCGCCGCCGTCCCTCACTGAGCTACATCTGCGCCGCGGCGGGTCCCCCGGGCCGCCAGGGGGCGCTGTGGCGGCGGAACCCGCG
>NW_010245851.1:0-863 GCF_000690775.1 Eurypyga helias
ATTTATTTATTTATTTATTTATATTTCCAATATTCTAAGAAAGGCTTGCCATTTATTTCACAGTAGCATATAAACTCCTTTTCTGTTTCAGTGACCTTATTCTACTAGGGTATTATACAGAACTGCATGCAGCCAACTGACAGAGCCACAGAAATCAGTAAAAATTTAGCTTCCCACTCACTTGTCTGTAAACTGAGCTGTATGCAGTGGTGTGTCAGTAATCCATTTTTGTTCGAAGTAGTTTGTGTTGTATAGAAAAGACCTTGGGTTTTTTTCAGAATATTTCTTTTGTATTAGTAAAGATTCTGAATTTTCTGACAGTTCAGAAATGCTTAAAAATCAGTGGATCCCCACTGGTAGAAGTGTTCTTGCTGTGTGTTCAGGCCGGTGGGATTTGTGTTACAGTAAAGGAGCAAGGTCCTGCCGAGTGCTCTTTTCAGGTGAATGTCCTGTGGCTTATGGTGACACATGTCCACTGCTGTTCATTTGCTCATGGGAATGAAAGCACATGATCCTTCCCATCACTGTGCTTGGAGCTGGGCTCAACTTCATTTCAGAGGACAAGACAGGAACTGAAACAAGGATTTGCTGTGTCAAATCCTCTCCATGATCTTCCCCTGGAACTGCTGCCATAAGTGTGTGAAAACGGTAACAAAAACATCTTCTTCTAATACGTGAATTTTCCAGATGGTGTAACAAATAAGCGAATGACCTGCTTGACCAACCTGATCTCCTTCTATGACCGGGTGACCCACCTACTGGGAAAGGGAAAGGCTGTGGATGTTGTCTACCTGGACTTTAAGTAAAGCCTTTGAGATGGTCTCCCACAGCATTCTCATAAAGAAGCTGGCAGCTCATGGCTT
>NW_010245852.1:0-33829 GCF_000690775.1 Eurypyga helias
GATTCTATGATTCTATGATTTAGTGGAATCATTTAATTTTTTATTTTCCTTCCTCGAATTGACTGACCTGTTGGTTGATGAACCTGATTGTCTACATGGCATTATTAATGTAACCTTTATCTTTCTTCTCCCCTTGCCTCCCCATCAGATCTTTTTAATCAGTCGGTGACTCTCCTTGTGCCCTGTAGCATTTAGACAGCAAGCAGGCAGCAAGTATTCTCCCTTTGATGTGAAAATGCTTTCTAGCTTTCGGCCTGTTTGCGAAGTGTAGTAAGTGCTACTGTTTGGCAAGTGTCAGATACTCACATTGCGTTGTGCGTCTGCCTAATTTTGCCCTTTGTGAGGGTGAGCATCCACAGCAGATCTCTGCAGAGTAGATTTCTGTAATTTCTATCTTGCTTGCCTCTGTTGATTGTGAAAGAGTGAATTTATCCTGCCACTGGCTCAATTTTGTCACTTTATGTCTGAAGAAAGATGCAAAGGCTTGCTTTTCTGTTGACTATAATGCTGCTTTTCTTGTGGGCGACTTGACCATCAGTCTTTACCTCATAAGCCATTGAGCACGTACTGACCCCTCGTCTCTGCCTTCTAGGTTTGCAACCAGGGAGAGGAACGCTCTCCTCCTCTACAATGGGCGCTTTAACGAGAAGCACGACTTCATTGCCCTGGAGATCATTGAGGAGCAAATCCAGCTCACGTTCTCTGCAGGTGAGGCGTCGCTGGAGCTGAGCGTTTCTGCTGGTGGTCAGCAGATCCTCTTGGGCCATGCGGAAATGCACTTTAATGATTCTGTATGGCTGTTTGCTGCCTGGTCAGTTGAGTAACCGGCTGACACTGCACGGTGAAGAACTGAGGCAGGGTGTTGCAAAGTACTCCAGATTGTAGCGGTTTGTGGTGGTAACACTTGCTGTCGTAGGCAGGAGCTTGTCAACATAGCAGTTATAAAAGCCGGAGTTTATGACTGCTATAAAAGATTGGCGCTAGCCTGACAGTTGGCCTCCAAGCCAATGTTTGCTTAAATGAGACTTCATTTCATCATGCTGTGATCAACGTGGTGTGTTTATGTGTTTTTATACTATGCCGTCAGTGAAACTTAGTGCATAAATGTTGTCTAAAAAATACACCCAAGCCAAAGGAAGAGCTAGGAGACACGCGAAAACCGCCACCGTTCCTCAGGGATTGGTGAGGAGCAGTGCTGTCACTGGAATCCACTCCTGTCCAGTAGAAGCACCTCCGCTTGGAAGAAGCTGTAACCAACGAGGAATTTGGGAGAACTAAGCTGCCCACTCGTTGCTGTGCTGGGCTAGGAAACAAGGAATGGAGGCTTTGGAGCTGGCTTGCTTTCTGTGCTAGGACAAAGCCATCATCTTTTGGTGCTTGTGGGAGCAGAGAGAGGGGAAGGCAAGTGAAGCTCAGTGTGGCATGTATCCTTGCCACCATGACCTTCTCCCAGGGGAGAGGTTTCCTTCAGAAAATCGGCCCTGGCAGTGGCAAAGTTCTTCGGTAAGCAGAGGTGCAGCCCACGTCGGTGTTGTACACTCATAGCCAACGACAGTTGCTGCCATCAGACCCCACAGTAGAACCTGTGTGCCCCCATCGATTTAATAGCGATGCTTAAGTGCACATCTGGGCTGAAGATATCTGGTTTCATTTCCCCTTTATTACCCCAAAGATGTCCAGATTAGATTTTAAGCCAGGCTTTTGAATGGATTGGTGTAATGAAAGAACATGCTGCAGTCAGAGAGATGTGCTTTCTTCTGTAGGTCTGCTCTGCTTGTCTAAACTTGAATTGAATCGCTCGGAAGGCACCCTGAGGATGAATGAGGAAAAATAAATTCTACTTGCACTTATATCCATTTAAATGTGGAGGAACTTTTTTTAAATACGTGAAACTAAATTTAGATTTGCACTGCTGCACCTGAGAGCAGGTCTGGTCCTGTATATTGCAAATGGTATTTTCTTTGGAAGGAGAATGGTTTATGTTTTATAGTTTTAAGTGGCTTTTAACGAATAGTACAAGTTTTGGACATCTGATCTGACTGTTTTACCTGTCGCAACAACTTTTTCACAGTAAGCAAAGCAAAAGGATTGGAGACTGTTGATTTTTCTTTTGCAGAAACTTGCTAACTGAATAAAACCCCTAATTTTTACCACAGATTTTTTATCACTAAATGGTAAAAAACATCACAGCGATATGTCAAGCATGTTAATCTGAAATCTGTATTGTTTAAATAATAGAAGTATATAGGATGAGTGTTAAATCAGAGTAGGGAACACAGGAATAATAAAACTTCACACAGGTTAAAGTATTTGTTGCAAATAGAGAGCAGAAAGTACATTTTAAGCTCAACAAGACTGTGAACTTTGTTAGCTTATGGGAGGGAGTTATTTTTCCTGTGGTTTATTATGCAGAATTTTCCAACTGCTTAAGAAGTAACAAAGAAAGAGAAAGGAAAAAAGTCGAAACCCAGCAATCCCTTCTCCATGCCAGGCCTTTTATGTACTTTCCACAGGGATGTTTATTTTGCTGCTACCTCGGAACAGATATGCCTGGTTACTGCACTGGTTCTGCTGACTCAGACCTGACTTAAAAGCTTCAGCTTTTCAGTTGGAATGGCAAGGACTTGCTTTCAAATTTAAATGCTGAAAGGCCGCCAGTAATTTCATTAATCACTGGTAAAATTTTGCTGGGACCAAGGTTACCGTATACAGGATTTATACTAGTGTACTTTTGGATTTCACTTTTGCAGCTCTGAATAGGAATTGGCTTCCCTTCCCTGACAAAATAACCCAACACCATACTCATCGTATTAAAAAAAAATTGTATTTTTTAAAAGAAAAGTATTGGTTTTGGCAGAAATGCAGAAAAATTCATGTACATTTTTGACTCCATTGACCACTTCAGCAATAGCTGTATCTACCCAATGCATCTGCTAGCACACTGCAGAAGTAGAATAAAAAATAATTCACCTGAATGTGCCAGAAGCTATTTTTGTATTTGTGCACTGAAAGAATTCCATGAAATGGGATATTAACTGTGTTGCAGGACAAAAACCCCGAATTCCAGCATGATGAAGTAAGATGGCTGCATCCTGTGCCAGATGAGGGTCTCTCTCTGTTTTGGTTTACTGCAGAGCGGAGTTGCAGTGACAGTGACTTATTTTTTCCCTTCTGCCTGCCCTTGCAGGGGAGACAACCACTACCGTGGCACCATTCGTTCCTGGCGGGGTCAGCGATGGGCAGTGGCACTCGGTCCAGGTGCAATACTACAATAAGGTAAGACTAATTGTGTTGGTGATAACTATTGTTTGTGAAGTAATAGATGTATGGGTCATCTGGCTCTGACCTGATGTATGCGAGTGACCTGAATTTTATTTATTTAACCAGGCACATTGCTACAACTCTGCACACACAGTACTGGTCCTGCTCACCTTGCTCAGGACAAAAATTCACTGTGAGGGCTTTTGAGTTTTGTCTCAGGAAGGCAAAATCAGACCTAGTATGTCCCTTTCAGAACTACCACCAGGGAAACCTTCAGGTACTTGAAACGGATTTAAGTTTTCGTTCTTCAAACCTTCACAAGTGTCACTGTATCTAAAACAACAAATGCACTGATTGGAACTTTTTAAGGAATTGTTCAGTGCAGGAGCCTTTGGTGTAGTAACTGCAAACCACTAGTACAGAATCCTCTGAAGGAAAGCAAAATTGTTCCCTGTAACTGTTTTTTCTTGTGTAAAATGATTAGTTTAGATAGAACAAACTTCTCTGGTTTGGAAAATGTGATTATGAAGTGTTAGACACTTTTCAGTAATCAAGATCTATCCTAGGTCTATCATTTTGTGTCTGCTATATAAAAGGATACTCAGAGGTGAGCTCTGGGGTCCCTGTCCCACAGTGGTGCCCTTGGTGGCTCTTGGGAGCAGGTTTGCTTTGGCAGAACCAAAGGCGGGGGCTTTGTGCAAACCAGTCATTTCGTGATGAACCAAAAAGTGAGCTTTTAGGGTGTATGGTGTCACTGTTTACAGATAGATGTCAGAGCTCTTCTATAAGCTATAACAAAAATTAGAGAATTCATTTAGTTACTGAGAAGCGTTGCTTTTAAGCCTGATGTGATAGCATTATGGGGAATCGCATAAGGAAATAGAGGAGCTTTGTTGGCTGTTAAAAAGGAAACAGGATACTGGTGTAGGAAGCTGAATGGAAGATGAAGGATTAATATGATCAGCAAGTTCTTTATTTCCCAGTGCTGCATCCTTTCATCATAGTTTGTGTGGCAGTTTGAATGGGAGGATTAAAATTTTCTTTGGACTCCTAGATAGGGTCTCCTAGCCTAAGGATATTTTACTGAGGAAATAAAAACCTCTCCTAGTTCTATACTTAAAATGAATATACTTTTAGCTCTCTACTGTCAGGAGCACAGAGAAATAGGAGCAAAGCTTGGTGGACACTGCGAGGCTCTTCCTTGCAAACTGCAACGTTCCATGTTTCCATAGTCTGTGCGTTTCTTAGTGAATCTCTTTAGCAGAGTAAGCAGCACTTGCTGAGGTGGTGGAGGGACACCCCAGCTTTCAGGGTGGGTGAGGAGGGGAGGGCACATCTGCGGGAACAGCAGAGCCGCAGGAGCAGCTCACCGAAGCTGAGCAGATAAGAGACCCAGGCAGCCCCAGGACGCTCTTTAAAAGGCAAAGAGGTCTCACATGGACGTTAAAAATAACCCCCTGCCTCATTTTCAGAGCTTGCTGCAGAGCGTGTTAGCAGCTGGTGGTTTCCTGTCATTAACACATGCACCCTGTCATCGTTTTCTTCTTCCGCCCCAGCTTTTTGGCGGGGACCGAGCCAGTTCCCACTGCACGGGAGGAAACTCAGGGGATACAGGGAGAGCAGAGGGGTCATGCCAGTGACCTCACTGCCTTTGCATGCCTGTGACGTAAAAGGGATGAAAAGCGGGCTCACCGTGTGGGGAGCGTCACTGTGCCCTTTGCTGTCCGTGTTAGAGACCGAGGTGACCACCTTCTGCGCTTAGCAGTGTTTATTCCAGAGTGGTCAAACGTGAGCTGGCAGAAGGGAACTCACCATGCTGAGTAAACACCACCAGTGGGATACGCTAGCCTGCATGTGTTTAGACGCTCTCAGGACTTTCCAGCATGTCCAAGAAGTGCATGCGTTGCACCAGCGCTGCGGCAGTGGAAGAAGGAGCCTGCAGCAGGGTTGAGCCTTTGCCTCAGCTGGTATTTGTTTGCAAAGCAGTTCCTTGGCTACTTCATGTTTTAACAAAGCTGGAAGTAAAGTTCCTGCGAGGAGGTTGAAAAGACAGAGATAATTTAGGGATTTGGGTTGTGCCAAGATAAATGGGATGCTGTGTCGAAACTTGACTCAGCTAAGACATGTTTGAATAACAGAATACCCAAAACTCATGAGTTTGCTTAAATTCTGTACTCATATTATTTGCAGATGTTGCATCCTTCCGCTCTTTCCAAAATCCTACCACACAGCATCAGGTCCTCATCCCATCACAAGTTCAGCTCTTTTTTCTGCTCAGACATGGCGCAGTTTCCGGAGCTGTCTCCCTTGTCCCTGCTTCCAGTTTGCTCTGGCATTTTCCAGCAGCACCCTGTCCCTGTCTGCAGGGCCACAGAGGCCACCTCCACCAGCATCCTGCCAGGCTTCTTGCCCTTTCTTCCTTTCATCTGCCTGCCTGGTGAACTTCTGGGCTTTGCTCCTTTGCAGGCATCTCCTCCTGATGCTATCCATGGGACACATGTAACCCATCATCCCAGATACCCCTGGAGATCAACTTAATTCATTTGCCTATGTCCTGCATGAAAAAACCCTTAAAGAGGTGTTAATACCTGCTCTTTCCTTGTCCCTCATTCGACTTTCATCTCCTTCCATCTGTCTTTTGCTCCATCAGCAGGTTTTGTTTATTTAATAAACATGATCACTTTTTGCCTGTCCATTCATCAGTCCCTTCCTGTGTCACTTCTGTGCTTTTTTGCATAGAAAAACTCATACAGATATTTCAAACTTTTCTTATTATTCACATTCCTACAGCTGAGGGCTGCCAGGCTGCTCATCCTGCTCCTGGGGTCATTACAGCTGTGCCTGTCCTCTTCCTACCCATCACGGTGTCCTTGGGCAGTGACAGGCTTCGTCGAGCTGGGGTCTTTCCTTCTTCTTTGGCCATGTGAGACATGTTGTGATGCAGGTTCAAATAAATAACAATTCAAAGATTTCCTCTTGTGCTCACAGCAAGTGTTTGGGGTCAGGTTCTCGCTTAGCTGCGTTCTTCTTTCCCAGTTCCTTTTTTTTGTTAAGCTTCTTTAAAGTATCTTTTTAAAAACCAAGCTAGAAACTGTTCAGGTTATTTCCTTTTTTTCTGCATTTGTACAGCATCTAGCATGAAAAAAAAGGGTTTGGTCTTTAGAGCTTTCAGATAATGCTGTAATTCACATAAGGAGTATTAGATTTCATCACAGCCGAGGTTAGTTTTTCATCTTTACTTTTTGAGGAGAATGACTAACAGGCTTTGATACATAATCTAAATCACTTCAGTCCAAAGCAAATTTTCGTAGATGAGTTTTCACAGCTCTGAAAGTTGTTCCGCAATCTGAGTTGATCGTGGTCGGATATGAGCAAAGGTTGAGTTGTTCTTGGCACCTGCAGCTCTGTAGATGGTATTTGGCTGAGCGTCACTGGAATTTGGACTCCAAGAGTGGGTGACTTGGATGCGGGGGGCGACTGGTGGGAAACCTCTGCAGCAATTTCCTTAACGCGACACGCAGTTTGGCGGCATCCTGGTGATGCTGCCACCCGGCACAAAGTCAGTTTGGTGATAACTGAAGTGGGTGTAAAAGTGACTCCTGTAAATAGTTTTTCTGTATTCAACTCAGAAGCAATGTGCTTGGCAATATTTATGTTTAGTGTTGTTGAAAAATGTTGTTTTAGAATTAACTCCTTAGCATGTCCCTGCTGCTTAGGGACAAACACTGGAGCCTCGTTGGCAAGAGGTGACTCCAGAGCGGGCTTTGTGCCACTGTGTTTGCAGAGAAACCTCAAACCAGTTCTCCATCAGCTCAAGTAATTGAGACTTTTTCACAAATCCTGGTATATGCAGGCACTGCAAAAGGTAGCAGTAACAAAACTGGTCATATCAGAGGAGGAAGGGAAGCGATGTCTTTTCATTTACCGTGTAGTGATGGAAACGGATGCTTCCTCCCCTAGTAACAGCCAACGCACTTGGTTTCAGTGGAAGTGCCGAAGGGAAGCACATGGATATTGTATTAAGGAAGTGTTGGCTCTGTATGGAATTTCTGGAAGGGAAGACATCAAGGGGAAAAAATTAGTAGCTGTGAAAGAACAGAAGTGAACGAGGGGTGTTTTATAGCCATTTTCTAGTTTTGGTTATATACTAAAAGTCTTGTCAGCTACCCAATAGCAAGGTATCAGTTTACCTGTTAGCAGTGTTTCTTACCATTATAGATGTTTGCTGACAGTGGGGGAAAGGCAGGGAGGAAAGCTACTCACTGACTCTTAGCTCAACCTTCTGGGATCCTGATCTCACAGGCTTTAAAATCAGTGGGAGGCATTAAATTAAAGGTGACCAGTATGTGACCTGCTTTCTCAAGAGCTGTATATATATATTGATAAGAAATTCAGAAGAAATGGGATTTATTTTTTTTATGACTTGGAAGGAAAGGTGGGAGAAGGGGGAATATTTCAGCCTGGCAAATAAAACTGATGAAAAAAGAAGCAACCCATTGCTTGTTCAGGACAGCTGGTGTCAGGGGCAGCAGCAGTGGGAGCTGCACCGTTTGCCTGGTAACATGCTTCCTTTCTACAGGATGAGGGTGTAGTCAGCCTCTGCTGACATTTGGTCCTTATCCCTTCGCTTTCCTGAGCCTGCTGGCATGAGTGACAGTCAGTAGGTTTATCCATGCTGGTATTTGTTTGGAATAGGAGAAAAATCACTGCGATGTTTACTTGTGACGATGCTGTCAGTATCACCTGAACTATCTGGCATTCCTTGCACATACAGGATCATGCATGACTGTAGGCAGTGCTTGGGGCAGGAGATTTTAATGACCCCGGTAGTGGGTGATGGCTTTAATTAAGTGAAAACTTCAAGCCAGTCTCCCAAACTCCTGATAGAAACACAATTTTGTTCAGAATTTGAGATATACCATCAAATTTATGTTAACGTTTTACCTGACTCATGACCTCAGGGTAGAATTCATCATTTGGCACAAGATAAAAATGTTTTTCGTATGGACATGTTCCTTTAATTATAGAGGGCACGTACATGTGTATTTATATACTGTGTAGCTTCTATGTTACTTATACATATATGACATCAAAGTTGCTTAAGGACACTACTGTTCTGTAAGTGGAAGCTGCTTCTGCGACTATTTAAAGGAACACAGGATAATTCTACCTAAATGACAGAAAGCCTAAGAAAGGCAGAGAGAAACATGCTATCACTGATATGCAGTACAGTAATTCTGGGGACAGGGTGAACAAATCCCTGTCTAACTCACAGAAGTAAGACCAGGCAGTGTGTGTGCATGGGATCCTCCTCCATGGTCAGGAGGTACAAAAGTGGTGGGTGCCTCGGAGCGTGTCTCAGCTGTACTGGTCACTTCAGCCTGCAGGCTCCTGGGATGAGATATTCAGGACAACATTCCCCTTTTTCCATGGCTGGGCTAAGGTTTCTTCTCATATATGATAATCAATAGTTAACCACCACTGTTTTACTATTTCCTTGCACGTCTTTAGACTGGACAGTGCTGTGGTTGTTGTTGCAGATGCTTGACTGTCCTGGGAGTAGCCCATCCTTTCACAGAGCTTACAGTTAGCAGGGACGTGCTGCTTTCCAGCCCTGTGTGCTTCCCAGTCGGCAGAGCCCAGACCTGTGTTTAGCCTGAAGACAGCAGCCAGAGAAAACAGGCAAATTCTCCAGTTAGAGATAAACTTAAAAGAAATGGGGGCTCCTTAGGGCTGATCTTCAGTATGCTGTGAATTCAAAGCACATTGCTACATGCATTGCTCTAAATCAGACTCACATATGCTTTCAGAAATCTCTTGCCTGTGGTAAGTGATGGTTTCTCTTGAGTTAACTGTCCTTCATCTGGGGCAAGCTGGAGCTTGAGTATCGCCGACGTCTGAGCTCATGCTATAGAGATTTAGCTCTCAGCCCACTCAGGTGCTCTAGAATTTGCCAGTACCTTTCCTTTCCGGAGAGCTTGGGTCTATCCATCACCCACCGGCTGAGAGCTATTTCCAGGTGCCAAAACACCCTCTGTTTCAGTGCCAAGACCCACGCTGTAGTTGATTCTCTGTACCTTGGGTGTGTGCTGCAGCTCTCCCCTTGTGCTGGCTCCGCCGGCGGGCAGGAGGGCGGCTTTTTCCCTCACCTGTGGGTTCCTCAGCCGAAAGTGATCCCGAGGGTTTATTTAACCATGCCTGTACAGCTGTGCTGAGGTGCCAGCAGAGCTGACCATTTTGAGTATGCATCCATAAAGCCTTCATACCGTGGATCACTAGTAGTGCCCTACAGACTGGTCATTGGCACCTGGCAGTAGCATACATCATGACAAAACCAACCAGCTCTGTTTCTGGGGAGACCTCAGCAAGACCCAGTTGCTCATGCAGTCTAATTGGTGGCTCTCCAGCACTGCTGGGCAGAGTTTTTGTGCACTGCTGGACTCCAGACAGAGCTGGGGGCAGCTGAGGGTCCTGAGGATGATGTGGAGTTAGGATTGCTGCCAGCACAGATAGGCCTGGGAGAGAGAAACAGATTCTGTCTGCACTTGCCTAGGACTCATGAGTGAAGTGGAAGGAGAGGACAGGGTCAGGGAGGAAAATACAGGAAGAAAACATCAGCCCCAGGCCACTTCAGGGCTTCATTTGCTGCCCTTCATGTAGTTAGTCAGACAGTATGTTGGGCAGAAAGTGGAATGTCATATGGGAGCTCTGTGCAGCTGGGCTTGGGAAGGGCTTCACTTCCACTCACCTTCAGCATCCAAGGACCAGGTTTGCACCATCACTGTTTCCCCTGACACCACCAATCCCTGCTGAAATCCTGCCCTCTCCTGTGACCATGCAGAGATCAGGCTTCAGCAACCACCAGGTCCACCGTTTTCGGGAAACTGTTGCTCTCTCCTGGTGCCCATCCTTCCTCATGCTGCACCTCACCATGTCGACATCCCTGGCCAGCCATGGCCATCACTGCTGTCTCCATCAGCCTCAGCTTCCCTGTGTCTTCACGCAGGATTCAAAGTGGGCTCCATGTGGGCTGGAAAAATCAAGGCCTTCAGTGGACGTTCATTTGGAAAAGAGTGTCCTGAAGTCTGTAGATGATCTGAAGAAAAAGCCCACACATAAAAAAATGTTTAAAAAAAAGTCTGGAGATCCGTCTTGAGGTACTCGACCCTCTTCCCCAGCAGCTTGTTGTCTTGGCATGCATTTTGCCCTGGTCTTGCAGACAGGTTCAATGAGCTTCTCATCAGCATAATTTCCTGATGGCCTTTCATGTCTTCTGGCAGCCCAAGCTTCTCTCTCTATTTGCTAGAGCTAACCATTCCCCAACAGACATTTCATTTGCCCGTTATTCAGAAGATGTCTGATCTGACCTAAGGGGAGACGGTATCTGTCAATACTCTTACTGTTCAAATGTAAACCATCCACAGGTCTCTTCCAAACCCACCCACCTTCACTCCATGCATGCTCTCCATCTTCATGTGCGATTCTTGTCATGTCCAAGTGTGCTGGTTTGGGCTGGGGTAGAGTTAATTTTCTTCCTAGTAGCTCATATGGGGCTGTGTTTTGGATTTGTGCTGGAAACAGTGTTGATAACATGGGATGTTTTAGTTGTTGCTGAGCAGTGCTTACATAGACTTAAGGTCTTTTCTGCCTCTCACCCCACCCCACCAGTGAGACAGCTGGGAGTGCACAAGAAGTTGGGAGGGGACACAGCCTGGACAGCTGACCACAACTGACCAAAGGGATATTCCATACCATATGACGTCATGCTCAGCATATAAATTTGGGGGAAGAAGGAAGGGTGGGAACATTTGGAGTGATGGCATTTGTCTTCCCAAGTAACCGTTACACGTGGTGGAGCCCTGCTTTCATGGAGATGGCTGAACACCTGCCTGCCGATGAGAAGTGGTGAATTAATTCCTTGTTAATGAATTCCTAATTACACTGTCTTTATCTCAGTCCATGATTTTTCTCACATTTACCTGATTCTCCTCCCATCACACTGTGGGGCAGTGAGTGAGCAGCTGTGTGGGGTTTCCTGGCCCACCGGGGTTAAGCCGCAACACTAAGCAAGAAATAAGAAGCACTTTACAGCAGACCTGGTGTGTAGCAGCTTCAAGATAGACTTTCTATGATGGACAGGAGTAAAGGCCTTGAGATAAAAATTGCAACATTTACCTGGCCATCTTGTAGACATGTAAAGGGAGGGAGGGATGTTGGGTTTGGGGCGTTTTCCTCCCATTTTCTAAATGAAACAGAGAAGTTCAGCCAGTTTCTTGGCTTGAAAGGCTTTTTTGCACAAGTGCCTTCCAGATCTCCAGTCCAATGGCAGCTTCTAGCCTAGCAAAAGGAGAAGGGTGGGCGAATGCACGGACTTGACAGGAAGCTCCGTGAACCCACTGAGCTCCTGAGGCAGATGCGAGCAGGGAAGCAGCAGTCTCGTGGAGCAGCTGAAAGGTGGTGGGAGCAGGAGTGCGCAGCAGCTACCAGGGCCCACCGGCACATGTGTAGGGAGTAGTTGAACACTGGAGCAAAAAGGTGGCACAGGTTCGCCTTAGACGCATGCTGGTGTCTCGCTGGAGCGTGCCTGGCTTGGAGGGAGCACCTTGAGCTGGCCGCATGGCGGCCGTAAGCTCTTGGGTTCAGCCTTGTATAACCCCTGCATTTTCTTGTAGTCTTACGCACTTTGTGCCTGCCACTCGCTAGCAGAATTATTGTTAGGATGATCTTCATAGCAACTCTCGAATGTTCATCATGCCTGTGTTTTACTAGAGCCTCTCTTTTGACTCCGGGACCTGTATCACACAACTACCTGGCAGAGACAGAGCAATTCTGAAGGACTTGAGGATGCAGAGCTCCCTTTTAAAAACCAAGGACCACCCCTGCAGTCACGCCCAAGAGCCAGCTGGGTCCCCGTTTCATCCAGCCCCCAGTCACTGTGAGGGTGACAGAGCTGTACCCAAAAGTCAGGACCTTTCTGCTGTGCAACCCTGGGCCCCTGGAAGCTCAGCAGCCACTTGCATTCCCCCACCGAGGTCAGGCAGGACTTGCCCTTGGATCCAAATCCCTCTCAGGAGCACAAGCGACATGGGGAGTCACAGGCAGTGGGAGTGGTGCTGGTCTGTGCTGGAGAAGTTAACGTAGCACTTTGTTTTGAAAAGGGTGGGATGAAATACAGCAACTTCTGACGGTCTGCTGCGGAGCCCAAGCCCTGCTGGCTACGGCACGCATGCCCCCGCACCGGGTTCCTGTGGAGCTGAACGATAGGTTATCTCGTTTCCTTCTGCAAGCACAGACCCTCTCTGATGATGGCAAATTCACCTGTTATGGAAATATATTCTTTGTTCAGGACCGATAATTGATTTTGCCACTTTGCCTTGGAATAAAAAAGGCAGATATAAACATTTTAGTGAAACTCAGATTGTGAGAACTGTGCCGGTGGACACGGACGATGCTGGTTACCGCTTTCTCTCCTACAAAGCCCTCGGTCTCCCTGCCCAGCCTGCTAGCGAGGCTGCCAGCGCCGCGGGTGATTTATGAGGCAGGCACATGCCTGCCGATGAATAGGGATTGCTGACTCCTTGGAGAAAAGCCACATAGCTGCTACCAGCTAGGCATAACTTTTAGTCATTGGACCCAAGGTGAGAGACTTTGCCCTGAAGGTATCCAGGACACCATCCAGTAATGTTTACTTCTTAGTCTGACTGGTCAGGAAAAGTGGTTGGCAATTAAATTCCTAGATAGGTATTAGGTACGACACCCTGTGCCAGGGAGTACCTTTTGCACCGGAGCGTGGTTGCCCCTGCCGAGTAAAACAGACCCCAGCAGACGTCAAACCACTGCACATGCAATTGGTAATAAAGGCTGGGCGTGACTTACTGTCGCTCGTGACGTCTGAGCAGATGTAATTGCGATGTGAGGGAGAATTTCTGAAGTTAATCCTCCTGGTGGCTTCCAGACTAATTTGTTAAGGGATTGAGGGAGATTTTTTAAATAAACAATGCAACTGTTGAAGATTATGATAATGCCGCTGTTGATCAGATGTGGCCCCACCAGAGTTTGGATTTTGCTGGCTCAGAGTGATGTGGTGTGTTTACAGCAGCCGTGATCAACGCAGCCCTGCTCTAGCATTGCTGGGCATTGTCTGGTAAAGAAAAAGGCAGAATATTAATTCAATGCTAAGCAAATACATGGGGGCAGAGGTACTGTAGATAATAAAAATGTCATTCAGTTAGGAACAACCTCCTTTTCTGGGCGTATTTTTCCAGGAAGAAATACAATTTTGTGGATCTGCATTTCCAAACCTAAATCTATAATATCTTTAAGAAATGCCAGTTTGGCTTTTAAAGGCTCTCTCAAGTGTGTAAGGCAGAAAGCTTCTTAAAATTCAGTGTTTCCTCTTAAATCACATGTTCTTACTTAAGATTTAGCCATATTTCTAATTTTAACATTTCCTTGTTGCCCACCTCACTGTGAATATTTAATAGCAAAAGGTACTACGGGATTGTAGAGGTCAGCGGTGGCACAGCGAGGAGGAGGCAGTGGACAGCGCTAACTTCCAGCAGAGCCCTGATTGTAATACTTCACCAGATCCTCAGTTTGTGCTGGATGCCTTTCCTTCTACGGCATTTTCATGGGATCAAAAGTTCTGCCATAGGTTAAGCCTGGGAAAGCTTGCAGGACACCAAAACCACAGGGACCATGACCGCAGTCAAGTCATTGGGTGTAGTGTTGAGAAGGACTTATCAGTGGTTACCTGTGTAAGTGCAGGGTCTCTTCTTCACTGATACAGTTGCTTGGGTTTCTTCAGTTACAAGAGGGAGAAAAGCAATTCAAGTGAAAAGGTCACTTTCTTTGCTAGCCACAATGAAAATTTTTAACCAGCATCCTGACGGCCATGCATGTTTCATTTACGTTTCAACTCAAGAGGTCAAGGAATTTTCACTGGGTTACCAATACTATTAGCCAGATGCAGCTTGCAATACTTTTTTTCACAACTTTCTTGCAAGAACAGAAGTTACTGTATCAGCAGATTATTGTACTTTTTGGTGGGCAGGCCTGTATACTTGTAAAGCATTTAGTAGTACTGGAAGCAAACGCACAGAATGAGGGTATGAGGAATTTGTAGCTATGCATTCCTATTTTTTATCTGTACTGTGTGGTTGTGGTGCTAGTGGGCATGGCCACTTAAAAAAAAATAGCAATTAAAATTACAAGCAGCTAAAGGAAGGGAAAGAAATTAGGTTTTCCATTGCTGAATGTATGCCAGGGTTTTACATTTAAGGTTCAAAATGTCATTCTAGTCAAACACATAAAATATGTTCCTCGTGTCTGAATGCAAAACATGTCATTTCCTACATGCTCAGAACTCAATTTTTAAAATGCCAGGAGAAAAGGCAATCTCTGCAAAAATAGTTCAATTTATGAGTAATTTCCTGGCATTCTGGCTGAAGATGGAGAGACTCCCATCATTGCTGAAACTTAATTCATCCTCTTCCACCCAAATCCACAGGGTCATCAATGAAAGTCCTAGTCTAGGTAAGACCATAGACTTGATATATAAAAACTGAAGCTCAACAGATTCTGCTTAGAAATAATACGCAAAATTGTTAATAGCGAAGGTATATAATCTGCGTGATAATCTACCCGCAGTTCTGATGGTCTCACTGTCCTTTCAAATCTTTAAATCAAGTCAGTATTTCCCCTTCTAAAGGAAAACTTTAGCTCAGGTGCAAGCCATGTCATTGAGACAGGTCTCACTGGGTGATGTTCTGGGGCTGAATAAGGCAAAAGGCTGATTAGATGATAACACGAGTCCCTTCCATGCGCAAAATGTGGCAGGATCCTGTGAAAACCTGTCTCGAGCTCCAACCTGCAGTATCGCAGGTGGAAGCCAAGAGCCAGGAGGACAGAAGTGTTGCTGCACATTTGCCCTCTTACACTCTTCCATGGCATCTACCACTCCCCCAGTGGGACTTTGGTCTGGCCCGTGGCAACCATATACCTTCCTAACATCTCCTGAAGATCAGGGGAGGGCTGCCTGCCTAACATTTACTTTTTCTCCTACCTGCTCAGACGTGGTTGCAGAGCTCTTGGAGGGTGTAGCGTGGGCAGCTGATCTGTCCTTGCACAACAGGCACTCATGAGCCTGGACTTTAAAAGCCCCTCCCTGCAGTTCCACCAATATTTATTCTTGAGGATTTCAATTAGTAGCAGTTGTTTTTGTTGATTTTCTCTCTCTTTTTTTCGGGTAGAGGGTAAGTGTGAAGTGATTGATATCTGGGGAAGGAAATCAGGATTTGACGGTGGAGCGACATTCCATTGTCTTGACACGAAATAACAAATAACTCGCCTCTAAATCTGTGTCTGGGGAAATGAAAGTGTAAAGCAGTGAAAGTCATTTGGCGGTCATTGAGATGCAAAGTGTGTCCTGCTCCCCAGCCCTGAGCTGCTCAGCTCTCCCTGGCAGTTTGAGAACTCTCTCAGGCAGCTGGGGAAGAGGAGGGCAAGCACCTACCCAGGACGTGTATGCTCCTTCTCTCCCCCGCCTGCTTTTGGAATCATTGTTCTCGCAGAGCTTGCAAACACCACCTCAAAACTCTCGTTGTTGAGGCAGTGATTTTATACACAAATGCTAACAGCAGCTTTTCAGAAACCGTTCCCAGGGTTTTTGCTCTCTGAGTGACAGTAGGGACCGTGTCGTGTCAAACCAACTCAGGCCCCTGCTCCTTTGCAAGCCTTATCCTCAAGGGTAAGACTTTATGCAAGGCTGCTCAGCACTGACCCCTCTTGCTCCTCCCGGGTGTTAAATGCTTGACTTGTGTGCCTAGTTACAGCGCTGCCACTTCGCCCACCCCACACCCGAGCTGGGTCTCAGCTTGCCTCGTGGTGTGGGGCTCTCAGATCACCCCGGGGAACCTGGCACCCAAGGGTGCTCCTTGAGCCCAGGTTCGGTCAAGCCATCAAACAGCTCCACACCGCAGAACTCAGAGGTTCAATGGCACCTCTCACAGTGGTGATTTTCAGCTCCTCCTGAAGGGTAAGGAGATGCGAGGGACCTCCATGAGGGCTGTCAGTCTGAAGGCTGATGGCTCACGGCGAGGCTCTGAGGACAGTGCTCGAAGGCTGTGCTGACAGGGCTTCTGCAAGTCAGCCGAGTCATCGAAATGGCACCTCAGGAATTTGGTGCGAGGTCTTTGAAGTGCACGGTTATCACCATTTAATCACACAGTGAATCTACAGTAGCTCCATGATTTGCAGTAACTTTTCAGGTATTTTGCATCTGTCTGTTTGTGTAGTGAGGGGGAGCAGCACTTTGCAATTACCTGACCATGCAGAGGTCTGTGTGAACCAGGAGACCCTCACAAAGGTCCAGCCATGGGGAGGGATAGCCCATGTGGGGTTTCTGGGTTTCCTGGCCCAGCTGTGTCCCCATCGCCCACACTGAGCAGCAGTTTGCTTGGCAGTGTGTCACCACGGATGAGTCCGAGGAGGAGGAGTTGGTTGCTGTGAATGCGTCACGTTGTGCTATTTCTAGGTATTCCTTGGACAGCAATAGCATTTGCATTCTGGATGCAAAATTAAATTGTAAAACATACAAGATTTATATAAAGCCAAAAATATTTGAGAGTGGTACGTTGGCAGGTAGATGGAGACAAATGGCAAAGGGAGGAGGGTTTGCTGAACTGGGAGAGGAGAGCATGTGAAGGAGAACAAAGATGCTTTTCCAGCATCCTTCATGTATTCTCCTCTCCCAGGTCTTCAAGGATTCTGGAAGAGCATTCTTGGTGGTGGAAAGGAGGGAGGCAGTAAAATAGGCAGAAAAAGGGTTCAGAGGTCAGGGAGAAGGCACACCAGCCACAGGGGCGTTTCAGAGGGGAGGAGAGGGCTGCAGAGGGCAGATGAGGGGACCCGCAGCACCAGAGCACCGCGGTGAGCGGTGTCTCCCACGCAGAAAGCTGGATGTTGTCTTGAGGGGTGGGCATGGTCTCTCGGCACCCAAAACAGGTCCTTCTTGCTGTGTCACTGATTCAGCATCAAAGAGCTGTGAAGCATCTGGGGATACAAATTTGAGCATAAAATTTCCATTTGCAGGCAGGGAGAACTCATTCTTCCCATCAGCACTACAGCAACCTTTGCCAAAACTAGTCAAATCCAATCCCTCTGCAGGAGCTGCATGATATTTGTGAACGTACTGGTCACACTCTGTGGAGGGAAGGAGCACATCTGGATGCCGTGTATGTGTAACCGTGTCTCTTCACCGCCTCACCATGCCATTGCCGCGTGGTGGGACAGGCAGGCGGCTCCCCGTCTCTGCCCTACCACCGAAAGAGCAGCAGCAATTTGGGCAGCACCATTCACGCGTGCCAGGTCTCCTAGCTGTGCCGAAAGCCTCCTGCTTTGAATATCAAAGTTTAGCCCCTGGATGTGGCTGTGAAGGAGATAACAAATCAGGCTAGTAAAACTGGCTTGACTTTGTGGCCCAGCCGGGATCCTGATGATCAGTGTTTTAGGGAGTGTGTCTAGGAAAAGGAACTGGTCTGGTGGCTTTTGAGGATTTGCATTTTTGACTCACCGATGGGAAGCTTTTTGTTTTTCCTATTCACTGTCACAGGCTCTCATGTTTCTCTAGGCTCGAGCCAAGTCTGTATAAAGAAATGCCATTAAAATATTCAGGCAATAAAGGGGATAGATACATCAAAGGAGTAAGGGGTTTATGTGAAATGATTTGTCCTGCCTTTCCCTGGTGACTAATCAGGATGTGTAAAAGATTCTCAGTTCTTCACACTGCCTTATGTTAAAGGTGCTCTGGAAAGCTGTAGGGGGAAACTTTAAAAAGCAGAGATTAACATTAATGGTTTCTCTAATCTGGCCTAATTTGGAGTTTCCCGATTGATCAGAATGGTCGGCAAGTCCATGCCATGGTGCTAAAATTCTCCAGCATTTCCTAGTCGCTTCAAGTCTGGTGCTTTCCATGTTTGTTTTTTCCGGTTTATGTATTTATTTTCCTTGCGGGAGGCCAGGCTCCGGCCGCTTGCCCGGGGAGACCGTCGCCGCCATGGGCCCTTAATGAGCTTTTTGACCACTGAAGCAGCACAGCATCGCCTGGGAATCGGAGGGGGTTTCTCCCTTCTCTGTCTCAGATAGCAGAGCAGAGGCCGGGGGTTAACAAAGGGGCTGGGGCGGCTGGCGGGCTGCCTAATGAGTGCCAAGGAGCTGGTGAGGGGGGACCCCAGTGGCAGCCGAAGCCGAACCCCCAGCAGTAGCCTCCAGCAGGACCTGATGCTGGTTGCTCCGTTTTTTTCCATTATTACTGTAGCTGGAAGCGTTAGAAAGCAAAGACCCCCAAAGGGTATGCATTTTCCACCCAGCAGTTTTGGGGGCGGTGGGGTTTGAACCAGCACATTAACAATGCAGAGGAGTGCTTTTTCTGTATTAAAAATAACTAGGAAACAGATTCTTTTTAACCTTTAACCACTCCAAACAGTCAATAAATCATTAGCTACTGATTAACAAAAACAGAAGGGTAACTTATTGTCTGGTAAGCAAACTCTTGGAAGCACTGAAAGGCTGGCACTGACTTCAGGATGGCTTTCCTTTTTGCACATTCACACTTAGTAAAAAGACAAACAAGCCAAGTTGTGCATATTAAGCTCTGCCACACAAAGCATTTGGTTTAAAAGACCCCTCTTCTAAAACAGATGTATTTTTTAATGTGTGCAGCGAGCTGAGCAAATGCAGTATTTATGATATGCAACGTTACATCTGTCCCCCAAGAAAACAGGTCTCCTCCATGTGCCAAGCGTAACGTGGTGGGTTGTGTCTCATCTGCAAGGGTTCCCGGTTTGTGTTCTCAAAGCCTTGGCCCTTCTTACAGTCTGCTGTTGAATCGTCTCCTCAGCTCCTTCAAAAGACTCAGTGGGGTGACTGAAGCAGGCGGAAGTCCTCATGGCTGAGGTTCAGGCTGGAGAGCACAGATTTCAGTTTGAGTTCAGGGAATATCCGTGATGCTGGAACACTCTCCCGTGGCCAGCCAAAACCACTCTCCCTCTTTCCATCTGGGTGAAAAGTCAAGTGGAGATTTTTTATCTAAGAATGGAAGTTGGAAAAAGGTGTTTCTGGTAAGAGGAGATGTTTGTGGGACCTTTGGAAAAGCCCTATTATCTTGCAGATTAACTAATAAAAGGGTGAGATCCAGGAATCTGAGTGTCACCACTGTTTGCTGACTAAGCAAACATTTGCACTGTGTATATTGCTATTACATGTAAAGTATGGTTTAGTCTGGCTTAATTCAAAGTAAGTCTACCAAAGATTGGACTACTTGCTTAAATTTCTCCAACAATTTTGCATCGTGACTTCTGAAAACAGTAGTATTTATAATGTAAAGATATAACGGTCATTATTTAAGACAAGGCTTCCATTGCCCATTAATCTGTATGTCTTTTCTGTTGGCTGTGCATTGTTAGACCATCTGTGTCTTTAATAAGTAACTGTGTGGGCTCTCACAGTTTAAATATTTACTTTTAAAATAATAGAGGATCCAAATGAAATTGAGATACATGAGAATATCCATGTCTGGTGTTTTAAGTGGAATGGGAGTAGATTTGTGCAGTAGATTTGCAAACTATAAACAGATGTGTTTTGATGACCTCTTCTCCTCTATTTGATCTCCACTTATAAAACACAGGTTCACAGATTAAGCTTCTCAGTGTTTTACATGCACCTGGGAGAATCTACATGTGTTTCTTTCTGTTGAAGTTGTGGGGAGAAGTCCAAAGAGTTCATTGCTCCATACTTGGGTTTCACGAAAATCAGATTTGGCATCACTAGTGAAATTCCTTCACAGTGGCATTCTCTCACTGTGACCTGAGAAAGTGAGTGCAGGTGGCCAGAGGGAGTTACGTGCACCTTTGCGGCTTGAGAAGGTCAGCGCCGGGGATGGTAGATGAGTCTCACTGTTAACTCCGCCATGGTCAGAAAGGGAGTGGCAGTTTTCAAAAGACATCCTGGGCAACTGCCATTCCTTCAGTCGCAGCCTGGCTCTGGCTGGCTGGGCAAGGGAGTATGTCATGGCTTAGACACGAGATTTGGGACTGTCCACCCATAGATCAGAACCACTGATCTCCCTCCTTCGTGAAAGTGGCGCGAGGCAAAGTTAGTTTTCATGACATTGTGTACAATTTTAGGTACTAATTGCCATTATTTGAGGAATGTAAATGTGGTTCATCTCGTTTTACAGATAGAGAGAAAGGTAGGTGGCTTCTGCTGTCACGTGTGGATCCGCAGTGAGGGCCGCTTCTTTCTGTTCTCCAAGTGGCTCTGTGTGCGATTGTAACAAGAAAACATAATGGGTCAGTACAAGGCACACGGCTCCTTTCACGTGGGGTGCACAGCACGTTTGGAGGATCACTGTGTGATGGTGATGATACACTGCGACACTCAGGGATGCTTTCACTCCTTTGGTTTGTGTCCAGGATGAATCCACTTCTTTCGTAGTCTGTTTAAGAGAGGCCACGTTCTCTCTCTGGCACTGTTCGGTACCTCTTCTTGCAATGCACTTTTACAGCATGTGGTCTTTGAAGTTTGAATTCCAGCTTCTTTCTGGACGAGCACTAAGTAAAAAGGCAGCCTTTAGGGTTAGGCAGCGCAAGGTAAATTTTCAGCCCCATGAGCAGGAACTCAGTTATATGACTTGCATTACCATTAATGGGGGTCATGCTGGTAAATTCCTGTACACCACATTGAACATTTACTCATGAGTGCAGAATTGGCACAGCTAATGAAACTTGACTTTCGGGTAGCATGGTGTTTCAGGAGATGAGTCTGACAGCCAGAAAGGACGGCAAAGTACCCAGATGAAAATCTGTCTTTTAACTCCTTGAACATATTTCCAGAAAATAATAGTGTGAATTAATGCTGGTTAGTGTTAGCTGTTCCTACTGTTAAGAATCAATCTCGCTCCAGTAGGATTCCACAGAAGCAAAGATCATGACTGCAGTGTTGGCAATTCGCTGTTGTGTATTTTCCAAGTGCTACTTACTGTTACTTATTTTCTTTTAAATGTAGGCCAGTCCTCTGCTACCACCAGCTTCTATAATCACAAATAAGTTCTTTTTATAATTTTCACCTCTGCTACTTTCCCAGAGATGACCCCCCTATGGCTGGGAATCACCTGGTGATTTCCTGCCTATGTTACTCATGGGCATCTTATTCCCACTTGTTCTTGTACTGTGCCCACTGCAGTGATAGTGTCTTATTGCCGAAACCCTTCCTCAGCCTTTACTTTGCTAGGCTAATTACATCAAGTTCTGTTTGATAAGCAAAGCTTTCCATTTCCCTGACTGCGATTCTGTGCATCTGCTCTAGTTGGAAATTATTTTTAATAAATTAAATGAAAATTGCCCACAATATTCTATCCTGTTCAGTATCATAAAATTTCCCTCATACTCATCTTTGCAACAACCCACTGTTGCATTGCCTTTTTTACTTTTTAATCATAGTGTAGTTCATAAATGTCTTACAGTCAATTAATAGGGTTTTTTTTTCTTATTTTTCTTAATTTATAGCTGATGGTCTCTGAGCTCGCAATAGGATCCTTGTCACTAGATGCCAAGTTTCGTGTTGTGTGATTAATTCTCTTTCTAGCACTCAGCTATTCAAAGTGATTCTTTTTTTAATGCATGGTGCTCTATATACCCTTTGCATCATCACCCGGCTAGTATTAATAAATATATTAAATTAGTAAAATCACGATTCAGTTCTGAAGGAATGTCTAACTTAGGGTCCCGCTGTTCAAGTCTTTTATTTGTTCACATTATTTCAGTTTAAAAGTTTTGCCTGTGCTAGGAGCTGATGAGTAGTGTAGTACTTGCCACATACAAGAGAAGAAAGTGTCCATGTCACATTAAATCACTCAGAAAATCTCGCTTTCCTTTCCCAGCAGCACATTCTTACATTATGGGAGAAGCCTGTTCTGCCAAATGAACCTTTTAACATGGTCAGAAAATCACAATGTTCGAGCTAAGTATGGTTTGAGCTGCCAAGAGCTCTCTTTTCCTTCACTGGAATATTCCCTGTGTGGTCATCAGGGGTCTGCACTGCAATGACCAGTGGACATCTAGAGAAACACTTTGCAATTTTTCTGTTAAATAGAAGTAGGGAGTTAAAACAAATCCACTTTGCCACTGCAGCTAGCTGCCTGTGAAGGAGCAGCTGCAAACTGCTGAGTCTCATCAGGTTGCAATCGTGATTAACATTGGGCAGATCCCCCCTGCTGCGAGAATAAATACCCTGCCTTTGTCAAGGCTCCTTGTAAGAAACAATAGGTTATTTCACTGAAGCACAAGAATGTAAATGTTAATCGAATCATTCCTCCAAATGAATAGAAGTAGCACCCAGAATGTAAACATTTTAATTTTGGAAGGGAAGGGCTGCCTGTCAGTCGGTTAATTTTCTATGTATTTTTTCATTTACTTGGAAAAGCTGCTCACTAACATTGCCATCATTGCATACAATATTTTCAGCACTGCAAATGTGTATGCTTCCTGTCTTTCCAGGCTAGGCAGTGGCAAAGTCCAGGGAGTCTCGGAAAAAATAAAATCTGCCTGAATTTCACTCAAGAGAGGTCAAAACCTTACACTGTATAACTGCCAAACCATGTGATCACATTAGTTCTTGGTGAAGGAAATGGAAAATACTTTCCAACTGGAGTTGACACCAGGAAACATCTTTTGAAAATGTTTTTTATACATTGGGATAATTACTGTTAGAAATAAATCTGTCTCTCTTTACAGATGATGTAAGTGGCTTTAGGTATTTTAACAAATTTGTGTGTGTACAAGCGAAACAGAAAGAATAGGCATTTATCCCCTTACTGCTTCCTTGTTTGCTGTACAAATACAGGATTTCAGTACGCGGTTGAGCAATATATGTTTTACAGCGAGTGTACAGCAGGCCACAGTCTGATGCCCAGCCATGTCCCGTTTTCATAAGGTTATGACTATTGTTGATCAACAGATTATAAAGATATCTCTCGGCTGTCAGCTGTGCGGCGTGTCTGGGTCAGATCCTGGTGACTTCACTCCTGTGAGGTGTCCCCGTGCCCGTAGAGGAATGGTAGCAAAGCCAGGGCAGTTCAGCTTGTGGCTTCTGTTTATACACGCACCCTTCTTCACCAGTCATGATGCACTTCTCCATGCAGGAATCTGTCTCTTGACTTTCTGCATATACCATCTCCTGTCAGTCACACTGGGTACATCTCATCCGTTTGGAAATTAGTGGAGATGCAGGATATGTGGTGGAGGCACAGAAGTTTGATGGTTGGGGTTGGATTCCCAGTGGTCTCATAGGCTTTCCTGTCTGTCGGGATCCCTGAATTTCTCCAGTTGTTGGTTGTTGCTGAAGTGGGATGAACGACAGCTGCCAGCAGGGTGATGAGCAGAATGAGACAGTAACTGGAGGTGTGAAGCTGGGTATGATAATTGTAGTTTTGTGGGCACATTGTGATTGCATGGGCAGGAGTTTCCTACTGGCTGGGTGAAGCCAGAGATGAGGGGAAGCCAGAGCATTTATTGCCACTCTAAAACACACTTTCTTCCCATCTTCCATGCACCCACAGTGTCAGTCTTCATGCCTGGACCAAAAAGGCTGCATGAGCAAGCTCACATCCATTATTTTTGATTGTCCAACTCCATGGGTCAGTGATCTCTATTTTCCCAAACTAGAAACCCAGGGGCTTCTCAGCTGTCTCAGCAATGGGCAGTAGTTTTCCATGCCCTCCACCCCGTAGCTGGAACCATCAGTCTTCATCTAAGCTCCCTTCCAGTCATCACACGACCTTTCACTACAACCTTTACAGGAACCTGCACTCATTTTCTGGTGGCCCTGACAGAGTACCGCCATCAAGGAAAATTTGATGTAAGCCTTTAGCCTCCCTTGTGATATTATGTCATTTTATGGTTTTCTGTCTTTGGGCCGAAACAATATTAAAATCCAAGTGACTTCATTCGCATGTGGTGAAGGTTGCAAAATTAACAGAATTTATTTGTTTGCTGTGCAGAAGTAAGAAAACACCTCTTTGAAGTGATTTGGGCCAAATTTGTTCAGAAGTGGAAAAGACCAAAGCCACTTCTGAGCTTGCTGTTTATGACACTGGGCATGTGTGGACTCTCTTTGAAGTAGACAGTGGGGCTTTTTCTTGCCTAAATGTCATAGGTCAATTTAACTTCTGCTGGTTTGTTCACATATCCTATTTTAGTCCCCTTTGGGGGGTAGGAATAAGTATGTTGTTGAGCTGGCTGAACCAGCATTAAAATCTCGTGTGTATGTAATATCGTATGACATGTGCCGTGTATTTCTTGAAGCCCAACATTGGGCGATTAGGAATTCCTCATGGGCCTTCAGGAGAGAAGGTGGCCGTGGTGACTGTGGACGACTGTGACACAGCAGTGGCTGTGCGCTTCGGGAGCCTCATTGGAAACTACACCTGCGCTGCCCAGGGGACTCAGACCGGCTCAAAGAAGTAAGAATTCCCCATATCTGCATTTTTCCACTCATTCTCTTCTTCCAGGGGAGAGTCAGCAGTATGTGATTAACCACTAAGCAATTTAAGTTGGAAAAGCAGATATGATTTAACAAGAAAAAAGTGTCAAGGTTTAGTTAGGTAGATGAAATTTGTTGGAGGCTAGTGCAAGTGTCAGCACACTGCGTGGAATGCACAGAGTTTTGTGTAGATAACAGACGTGCCCAAATTACTTGTAAAATGCAAAAGAAAAAAGACCTGGAGGTCACTGTGGATGGCCCCAAAAAAGCAGTATGAAAATGTAGAGAGAAGGGCAAATGAAATGTTAGACTTTATTAATTAAGGGGATGGCTGAATAGCTTATTATTTCTGTCATTTAAGCTAACAGTCCTACCTTAAAAGGACTCAGAAATAAAGGAGGTACGGAAAAGGCCATTGAAAAATCATTAGGTATTAAAACAACCAAAACCTTTCCTGTGAGGAAAGACTAAAAAGATTGGTACTGTTGAGTTTAAGGCCAAGATGGACAGCAAGCAACATAGCACGGATATAAAATGGTGAGTGATGTGCACTGAGATGCGCATGCTGCTCTAAAATCCCAAGAGAATGAGGGACCATAAAAGTTAGGGCTAATTCAAACTGACCGGATTATATACTTGTCACTCAGTGGAACCTGCCTCCACCAAATATTACTGAGATCTTCAGCGGATTTAAATAGGGTTGGCACTGTATAATAAGTCATTATGTCAAAATCTACAGCATCTCAACCCTTGTGCTGTGGAGTATAAGCCAGCCCCTGGGTGACTGGAGTCAGGAAGAAGTGTCCCGTGGCTGCACATTTTTCCATGATTTTCATTTTCTTCTGCATACTGGCCACTGTTAGGGAGAGGTCATTGGATTCTGTATGTGTACGACAGCTCCTGAGCTACATGTTACAGTGTTTTGGGACGGTCCTTTGATTACTGGCTCTGGAAGTGCTGATGTAGGGAAGTGCGTGGCAAACAGAACAGCTCGCATGTGCTTATGGAAGCGCTGAGATAAAGAACAAACCCAAACAGTGTGCAAGCAGTGATGAGCATTTCTTCATTTTTTCAGATCTTTGGACCTGACTGGCCCTCTCCTCCTTGGTGGTGTCCCAAACTTGCCTGAAGATTTCCCGGTGCACAACAGACAGTTCATCGGCTGCATGAGGAACCTCTCTATCGACAGCAAGCCAATCGACATGGCTAGTTTCATCGCCAATAACGGCACTCTGCCAGGTATGAGTGACTACCGCCTCGAGGCACCACAAGAAAGCTCTCTGCCACAGCTGTAACAGGGCTTAGGATGTCAAAGTGGCCAGCACTGGGAGGATCCTCAGGAAGGGACAGGAGACAGAGGGGTCTGAAACAGCCCCTGTCCCTCTGTTAACACCTCCGAGTGCGAAGCCTTTGCCCCAGGTGGTGTGGCAGGGGCTGGAGGTGCTGCTGGGCATTCCATGACCCCACGTCACTAGCACAGCAGCATCCAGACCTGGTTTGTTTGAGCAAGGTGCAATCCACACCCATACCAGGGACACAGAATACCCATGGCACAGCGGCACGCTTAGAGGATTCCGTGGCAGGCAGAAAAGGACCGAGCTTGTTCGGACCTTCTGCATTGCTGTGAGTTTCACACAGGAATTTACTCCTAAATGAACTTTTCCTCCTTTTTTTTAACTACCTTTTAAATATCACTTTGCTCTGAAAGCTGGTAGGATTAGTTCATGAAAAAGACAACATCTTTCATGACTTTTTTTGTAAATTATGTTTGTTCTGTACATCAAATTTTGCAGTCCTCCAAATCTGAAACCTGCTTCATGAAGCAGCCTGTTGGAGGTTCTGATTTGGTTTCCAGTCCTTGGATCTCTGATCAAGATTAGTTCTGGTGTACAAAATGTTCTCATCATCATAAAACTGTCTCTTACACACAAGAATGGCAAGTCCCTTCTTTCCACACTGCTGAAGGTCTGTGTAAGAGCTAAATCGCAGTTCTTAGGTATGTTGCGTTGATCGTGGATTAAGGAGGGAGTTATAGCATATGCTTCAAATCATTATTTTGTCTTGGAGGTCTTTTTTAACAGCTATGTCTCTCATATTAGTTAAACATGAGGTTTTATCTTACAGAAATATACATCAGGAGGCCAGGAAATGTTTTATTTAGGATGGGTATTTTTTTCTGCATTTGGAAGCGTGTTTCTCTATAGTTTAAAACAATGGTGTATTAGTGTTATTCCACTGTGTAACACTGCACATTGGCTTTCCCTGGTTCCTCGATTAGATGACATTAAGTGGTGCTGAGTCACAGCACCAGGTGATCTGCCTGTCTCCAGCAGTGGATGCCAGGGGAAGAGTATAAAAACAGGACAAGCATGCAGTGATATTTCCCCAAAATTTTCTCTTAGTCCCCAGAGATTTACAGCTCAGTCACTGCATTTAGTAACTTTTGGTAGATTTGTCCTTATAAATTTGACACTTGCTCAGCTCATGTAAACATTTGCCATCCACATTTGGCTTCGCTGACTTTAAGAATATAAAAAAAAATCCCAAAACCTCTAATGATCATGTCTTCATTTTACATAAGAACTCGGATGCAATCATTCAGAGCTTTTTTCTTGTTAAAACCACACAAAGTAACTGCTTTCCTGAATTTCAGGCTGTGCAGCACAGAGGAACTATTGTGAAACCAACTGGTGCCAGAACGGAGGCACGTGCATCAACAAGTGGAACATGTACATCTGCGAGTGCCCTGTACGCTACGGAGGGAAAAACTGTGAGCAAGGTGGGATGCAAAGACCTCTTCGTGCGTTGTCACATGTGCACGTTTTGTTACCTGTCATAAACATCTCGTAGCACGTATGTCAAACGGTGATGCTTAAGGGATAGGAAACAGAAGATTGCAGTTAAGACTAAAAGTCACCCATTATCTACCTGAAGTAATTTCAGAGATCACCTAAATAGCAGATAGGATACACTGTCATGAGTAACAGCAGCTTTCATTTATTTACTTACGTAAGCAAAGTAGTTCCACAGAACTTGGCAGTATTTAGTAGTCTGTTTATAGTAAAAATGCCTGATCCTAAGCCCCTTTAAATCAGTGGAAAGAATCCCGCTGACTTTATTGGGCTTTGACTCAATCCAGAGATGAACGTGCAGTTTTAATCACCACTTTTTTGGCAAGAAGGCACTCTGCTGAGTATGAGCACTTTTGGTTTTATTGGGTTTTTCTTTGATTAAACACAATGTGCATATACGTGTAAAACCTCATTACTAAAGGATGAGGAAGGAGCAGCAGGTGTGTTTTATAGGGTGTGAAGAACTTGCAGTGAGTTTCTTCCCGAGGAAGCGAGGAGTGGTCTGCGTGAGGGATCCTGTGGGGTCAGTGCAGCAGCGGGCTGCCCGCTGCATGGTGGCACCTACACATCTAGTGGAGGGTTGCTCATTTGGAGTCTTCCTGGAGGCTTTCAGGAAAGAAAACCTGCTTAAACTAGTCATGGCTTTCCTAGAAAGAGAAAGCCAAATTCTGGTCTCGGATGCAGATGTGTTAGGTCTTCGTTTCTATTATCCCCCTGTGACACTTAGCTCAGAATGGTTTGCAGTGTGATCAAAGATTTTGTTCTTTTGATGTATCTACCCCAAACCAGACATTATTGATTGCTCTCAGCAGGGCATGGACGCTGGAACAACAGGTCTCCAAGCTGAGGTGCCCAAGGCACAGGGACTTGCAAACCGCCTTAGCACAGTATGCCTCAACCTGGGCCAGATCTACGTGGTGGCAACTGCCCTCCCCTTGCCTGAGAAGCGGCAGTTTAGGATGAGAGGACGCATAGTGAAGTTTCTGGCTTGGAAATAAGGGTTGGCAGAGTGAGGGATAGGCTGAGGGAACTGGGGTGGTTTAGCCTGGAGAAGAGGAGGCTCAGGGAAGACCTTACCGCTCTCCACAACTACCTGAAAGGAGGTTGTAGTGAGGTTGGTGTTGGTCTGCTCTCCCAAGTGACAGGACAAGAGGAAACAGCCTCAAGTTGCACCAGGGGAGGTTTACATTGGATGTTAGGAAAAATTTCTTTACTGAAAGAGTTGCCTGGCACCGGAACAGAACGGGCTGCCCAGGGAGGTTGGCTGAGTCACCATCCCTGGAGGTATTTAAGAGATGCTTAGGGACATGGTTTAATGGTGGTATTGGCACTGCTAGGTTAACAGTTGGACTTGATGATCTTAAAGGTCTTTTCCTACCTAAAAGATTCTATGATAATGTGAAAGGAATGATGGAGCCTCTTCCTGTGGTCCATCTCACGCAGACCCCAGAGCTGCTATATATGCCCCTACCTGCTTTCTCCTCATGATGTAATTTTTCCATATGTCTCATGTCAAGTGTCTTTGTCAGTGAAGTTTGGTGTTTTCTTCATGATAGGCTGGTCTGTGTAATACAAACCCACACTGATGGCTCCTGAGAGAGTGCCAGGACCCAACTCTGGCGTGACCTGTACTGGAGTAAATGGGCAGTAGTGCTGTCACATGCAATGACTATCCTTCCCTTTGTCTTTATCTTAGTTTTGAAATGAAATTTCAAAATTTGATCAAATATGTGTTTTATTCATCATTTTAGTATCCCAAACTCAAGACCAAAACACGAAGTTTGGGGTTTAGAATATCAACTCTTAACTGCCCTGTAGCCAGCACTGGAAATTCATTTTAAGTTCAGGTAACACAGATGACAACAATCACTCACTGTCTCCCCTGGTCTCGGCAGTCACCTCTGCCTCCAGTGCTGTGCATTCCTGAAATCAGTAACCCTGTGTTCTTCCTGATGCCTCAATTTGTGGGTTTTTTTATAGTTTGAGGGCAGCAGGCTGCTTGCTTCTTTGGTATCTGTGGGGCAGTGTCCCTGAGGAAAAATTGCAAGCCAAGAAAGAAATTAATTTTTTTTTAAATATGACCAAAGATTTCAGGATCCTGAAGTTAAAGTCCAGAGGGATCACTGATATGCAATGCTTCTGGCTTTCAGGGTGCTCATTTGGGTGCTCAGATACGATCCTAACAGCATTAGCTATTATAAGGCAGCTGTTTTTTCCAAAGCCTTAGCGACAATATTTGCATTCTTGTGTAGAAGTGATTGGCTTATGCATTTCTTCAATCTGTTTGGCAGTTCTGGATCTGCTTCAGGCTCACAGAGGACAAGGACTTTGGCTTGTTAAAAATCCAGCTTTTTTTGATTGCCCGCTCTTCAGAAACTCTGGGATCTGGTATGCACTAGTGAGGATGGGGTGGCTTACCTTCCTCGCCCTCCTAGGACCTGCTCACTCATCTTCTGGCAGCTCCCATCTCCCTCTGCTGACATATAGAAGGGAGATAAAGTTTGGGAAAAAATCATTTCACCCCTTTGTTGTAGTTTAATTTTTTAAAAAATTGAGATAACTGCAATGCTGTGAAAATCCAGCAGCTGTGCCTGACCTCTTGGATGGCTAATGCCATTGCGCTATCCTTGGGCTGAACACCACAGGTTTGCACCAAAACAGAAGGTGTCACGTGTCCTACAGCCAAACCGCAGGTGAAATCCGTGGGTACACAGGCAGCGCTTCAAAGCGACAAACCCTGAGCAGAGAATAAGCTGGCATGACTGCATCGCCGACAGCAGGGAGCTGCTGTGCTTGGAAGCACGTGTGCTTGCCTCGGTGGTGACGGGGGTGGCCATGTCCCACCTGGGCACATTGGATGTGGCCACCAGCCCCTCCATGGAGAGCCCCTGGTCCCAGGCATGAGGAAGGGCTGGGGGAGGAGGGAGGTTAGAGGGGGCTGACAGATGGGGATTTCTGTTCTACTATCAGGGGAAGGTGCACCCTGGCCCCGGGGAAGGGAGGGGAGTTGGGAGGATGTGTGAGAAGGGAATGGTATTTGCAAGCAGGGAAGGTCACCACCAGTGAGAAAAGGAAGAAGGTGGCTAATTGACATGCCAGTCCAGTTCTCCCAGGAGCAGAGCTGAAACACTTGCAGACCGCATTCCCAGCCTCCAGCAGGTGGGAAGCCCGCAAGGTTTGCATCCTGGCTCTGCTCTCCAGAGGCAGGTGGACTTAAAAATCTCACCAACAGTCTTAGAAGAATGCTAGTAAGGGAGTTGGAAATTGAGCTTGTTGTGAAGGTCGGTGGGGTAGAGGAGGAGGGAGAGGACTGACTTTTGCATGTGTGGAGTGGAAGGAGGAAACGATCCCAGTCAACACTCATGTTCTGGTTACTTTTACACTGATGTGGTGTGGTGCAGGCTGATGAATCGTGCCCTGGCCCAGACAGCCAGAGCTCGGGCACTGGATTCAAGTTTTAAGCAGGCTGGGGACATCTGTGTCTGGTGGCAAACCGTTTTAAACTGCTGTCAGGGTTTCAAGGGCAGGCTAAGCTTCAGCTGTTCCACCGTATGCCCCCCGCTAGTGTTGGTGGAGGACTGAGCGTGCCTGCAAAGGGGAGATCAAAGCCTGGAGCAGGAGGGAGAAGGGTTGCCCTCTGGGGCTGCCTCCACTTAGCTGGGAATGGGGTGGTTGGGTCAACACCTCAGAGAAGGGCAAGTCACGTTACACCTCAGGCTTGGCTAGTGGTAGTCCACTAGTCACTGACGTCCTGTTTCTCACAAATAGGGAGCTGAAGGGCTTACACTTTCCTCCCTCTCCTGCATTTCCCTCCCCACCCCCCAACAGCCTTTCTTTACAAAGAGACCAGCAAGGCAGACATACCAGAATTTGGGGATTGCATTTTTTCCTCCTAAAAATGCAACTCGACATCAGCCTAACTCTATCTTCTGCTATGATTTCATCACCCTGCCTTTTTCTAACGACTTGCCATTTTATAGTAACACATACATGTTTGTATATACATGATCTCCCCTACTACCAGAAAATCCCATAGAGCCGGTAGAAATGGCAGTGTGGAGCAGAAGGGGAAGGAGACACTGTCATCTCACTGACACGGGCTCAGCGCACGACGAGACACAAGGCTGGGTGCCCATCTGTGGTGCTTGTACCCCATCTCCAAGGCCTGTTTTCACTTTCAAAAAGCTGACATGAACTTCACCCAGCGTGGCCGTGAGTGAGGACATCAGGCAGGGGCTGACTGCAGACCCTGCTACAGGGTGCCACATCGTAGAATGGTTCGGGTTGGAAGGGACCTTAAAGATCATATAGTCCCAACCCCCCTGCCATGGGCAGGGACACCAAATATGAGGTAGCACAGAGCTCTCAACAGCTTCCTTTTTGCTTCTAATCAGTGACATCAACTGATCCATGGTACCGTAGCTCCTGCTAGGAGGTGTCTCCCTGTAGGAGCTGTGTTGGTGCAAGGTTAGAGAGGAGGACAACTCTTCAGCTGTCACCTCGAGATATTTAAGGCAGATGACTCAAGCAATTCCACACAAGCTTTCTCCCTGTGAAAAGGCTGCAGAACTGAAACAGCTGAATAATGTGGCCTTGGAGTATTTATAATTAATTAATATTTCCTGTTGCCTCCCAGCCTTTTCCTCTGTGTTTAATCTGTTAATTAGAAGCAGGTAATCAAGGATATGTTGAAAACATCTGCAGCAACTGTTGCCCTCACACTTCCTGCTCTGTCCACCCACTCATCAGCAGAACTGTGTCAGTAGGGAGCCTGAGCTTACCTTTCTAGGAACAGTTCTCTCCTGTCTAACAGCACAGCCGGGTGGAGGTGCTGCCTTTGAGGGCTGGCACCGAGATAAGGTGCCTGCCCCAAAACAAGGGTTGGTTGTGAATTCACAGTATTATCAGCTGCTTCATAGTAACTCCCCTAGACTGGCTCTTATTCCATAATAGATTAAAAATAGGACTAGCTACCTTGCACCATCACCGCAATATGGTGTCATTTCTCCTCTTATTCTTTGTCCTGAAGGATGTCAATGGTTTCTCTCCTGTCTTTTGATTTGCAGCAATGCCTTCTCCTCAGCGTTTCAGTGGTGAAAGCATTATCATTTGGAGTGACCTTGACATTACCATCTCTGTGCCATGGTACATTGGGCTGATGTTCAGAACCCGGAAAGTCAATGGCATGTTGATGCAAGCCAATGCTGGGGCTGCATCCAAGATCAACATTCAGGTAAAAATGTGGCCTGCCTTTGGTTGGAAGATCACTGTAAAATTAAGATTTGTTGATTTAGTATTATCTTTTTTTTTAACAGAGGTTGTAGTGTATATTAATATAGATGCAAAGAATGTGTCTCTTGATTGGTTTGGGGTTTTTTTGTCAGTAGGGTAAGTTAGAGTCTGAATGTCCAAAGTTATATGAGGAGTTAATGCTAGTGTTCCCTTCTTTACTGTTTGGGCTTTTTTCCCTTTTGGGTTGTCTTAGGAAACATTACCATCTGGCCCTCTGCCCCCTTCTGCACCAAATACAAATATCTAGCAAAAAATAGATAGGATTTCTTTTTTTCCCAACAGATACTAAACAACTACGTGCAGTTTGAAGTGTACAGTGGCCTCAGCCAGGTTGCTAGTTTGAAGATGAGCCAGTCGCGAGTCAGTGATGGGGAATGGCATCATTTATTAATAGAGCTGAAGAGTGCTAAAGACGGTAAAGACATCAAGTACCTTGCTGTCATGTCCTTGGACTATGGAATGTACCAGGTAAGGCAGCATTATAACTTTGCCCCTAAGCACTACAGAAATGTTTTTAGTAGAAAGTATGGTAAAGGATGGTAGATAGGTGCATACGCTGTGGGCCATGTTCTGCAGTGATTTGTGCCTCATGACGTTATATTAATTTATTAAGCCTAATGATAAGATATCTTATGAACAAGTCTGTTAAAAGCCACATTCAGATGTCTAGGTTCTCACTGCTTTGGTATTTTTTCTGTACTCTACTGTCAGCTACTGCTGACTCCGTCATTATGGAAAGCAGGCTGGCTGTGTCACAGAGGATGACACTGCTTCTTATCAACTGTCCTTTTCCTTAACAGAGCACTGTGCAGATTGGAAACCAACTACCTGGACTGAAAATGAAAAGCATCATTGTGGGAGGTGTCTCTGGAGACCAAGTCTCTGTT